>NC_031769.1:143530485-143701342 GCF_001522545.3 Parus major
GGAAAGGGAAAGGAAAGGAAGCAATACTACAGATTATACATAAACACTGATCTTTCAAGGATTTTAAGATTTCATAAGACTTCTTTATGGAGTTTGTTAGCAGCAATGACAGCAGTTTTACTTCAAGCAGAGACATAAAGCATTGACCTAACAGCCATATGTAGACCATGAAAAATAAGGACAAATTCTCTATTTTCCAGTAAAGATTTTGGGCCTCTGAGAAGCCAAAAGGTGATACAAGTGCAGAAAATGAACCAGAAGGAAAGCATCAGAAGTGAGAAAAAAACCAAACCTGTGTGACTCAGATATAACTTGGGTAGGATGGGGAGGGGGTGGGAGTGATGGGGAGAATTTGGCAAAAAAATATACTACAATTGCTACAGTTGTGGCATGTTTCTGTAAATAAAAGAGGTTCTGTCTCTGTCAGCAGTTCTTCCTAACTGAAAAAAATACAGAAGACCAAACTGCTTTGGCTTACTGTGTCAAAAGTGTGACAGGAAATGTTCTGGTATTGCAGGATGCCTCTGCTGAATATATTTGATCATAGAACATGGATTGGAAAGGAAAATAGAAACAAATTAAGAGGAAATATCTACCTAGCTAAAACTTGTTTCTCTATGTTTATTTCTCAGAAATCATACCCCCAAATATTATTTTCCCCCCAGTTTTCATTTATCACTTCTTTGGAAATCACTGATCTGGCCCATCACCCAATTATCTTCAGAGTTAAAACACTCCTCAGTACATCTATTCTAAGCTGTTCCTGCCATAGTTTGAGTCTGTTAGAAGTCTGGTCATTTTATTTTCATTTCATATTTGTGTGCTGCCTGGCACAAGCAAGAAAATAAAACTCCTGGAGAAAGATTATCAATTCATATTGGTGTCAATTGAATGTAACTCTGCTGGCATCAGTAGCATAATGTTGACATTTTTTAAGTGCAGAAGGCCCTCAGATGGAGGACACCTTCTGTGGTGTTATCATCTGCCAAAGCTTGAGAAAAGCTCAGTTAAACCTACAGACTTGTGCTCAGTTAACCTGGGTGAGGGGCCAGATTCCCATTCACTGACTGACTGCCTTAATAGGACAGGAGGAGAAAATAAGATGAGAAACCTCATGGTTAAAGACAGGGAGATCACTCACCAGTTACCATCACAGACAAATGCAGGCCATAAAGATTGTATGTTCTCAGACCTTATGGGTCTGGGCTGGATCTCATGTGGTTTGACAGCATAAGGATATTTCTGGATGTAGAACACAGAATGATCTGAGCTGGGAGGGACCTTAAAGATCATCCAGTTCCAACCCCCAGGCCACAGGCAGGGACTCCTTCCCACAATAACTGCATGCCCACCTTGAGGGGAGCTGGAAGCTGCCATTTCTGCTGCAATAGCCAAGCTGTGATGGAAATTGCAGCCAGCCCCAGGGCTGGGAGGGACCAGATGATGTCACACAGCTTGGAGAGTCTGGGACTGCCTTCCACTGTTTCCCACCCTGTTTTGTTTCCTTCAAGAAGTGGCTCTGTCAGAAGGTGTCAGTTTTGGATAGCCACCTCTCCAGCCTGTCAAGCTGCTCGTGGGAGTCCACAAGTGATGAACTGCTGAGCTGTCTGTGTGTCTCCTCTGGCTGAAAGGTCACTCAGGAGGAGGGAAGCAGGCACAAAAGCCTCTCTCCTCTTCAGCTCACATGCCCAGTGATCCTTTCAGAGCAGGCAAAACGAGTTCCTCCATGTTTCCCTTCAGAGTGGTTTTCTCATGCTTGAGCTGAGCAGTTTGGTCTAATAATGGTTTTCAGTGGGATATCACTAATAATGGTTTTCAGTGGGATATTTCAGTGGGATATTTCAGTGGGATATCCCTGCAAATGGCAGGGATGGAGAAATTTTCTAACAAACTGGGACTAGAATGAAAACTGTGGTGTGTTAAAGGAGAGCAGATAATCACACGTGGCTGGTAGTTTCCTCCCAGGAATGTAAGACTCTCCATAGCTTAATTAGAGGTACACCCAATTCAGTCCATCTCCACAGCCCTGTGATTGGCAGCATTATAACTGGTTCATTGAGATGCTACATTTTTAGGGAGAAGTTTTGCTTTCTTGCTTGGTTTGCTGCTCTTTAGTGTGTGGGAGGCAGTTTAACCACAGCTCTGACTACTTGGGAGTCACTTTTTGCGGTAAGAAACTGCCTCTTTCAGAATTCTCCTACTGACTCAAGCAGGCTGATTGTAAACAGAGCAGTAAAAACGAGGGGGAGGTAAATTCTCCTTGTCCTCCACACACATTTCTGCGTGAAGCACATGATCTCAGTCACAGGAGGACACAGTTCCCCTCCTTTCTCTCCTGCTCTATAGTGAGATGTGAAAAAGTGCAGAAAACAGCTCAGAATGTAAACTGAGACATCAGGACACAGTTACATTATGGCACTATTAAGTAATTTCTGCTTCTGATGACAACTGGGAATCTGATGAAAATGGCTCTAGTTGATGAGGCAAGTTTTTATAGGTTTCCATTTGAAGAATTAAGGGCCACTAAATGACATTAGGGGCTGTTCAAAACAGGTAGGTTTTGTTAACTATGGGTGGTAGATCCATGCAAGTAATAGTTAAAGGGTTATGCATATGCAAAGAGCTTAGATGGGTTTAAGGGAGACAAGACAAGGACAAGGAAAATATCCTTTAGAGATTATGAATACTCAAAACACTTTAGGCTTAAACACCCTGAAATAGGCAGGGACTGGGAAAGTGTTTTCTGGAACTTATACATGCTTTCCCTGTTTTCTTTTTCCCTGGACATTTTTTTATTTTTATTTATTTTTTCTTCACTGTTTGCCAGAGATATTGGTAGGTACAGGATTAGGCTGGACCTTAAGAGGAATGTCCATGCTCTAATGAAGTTGCTAATGTTGCTTTGTGGCCACAAACTAAACTCACTGTAAATATTCAGATAAGACTACCTTTTGACAAACTCTAGTTTTGCAGACAAAATTAAGGTCCCTCAGTCTGTCTAGAACATGATGCAGAAATTCATTCTGGAATAGGAAGGAGGACTCAATGACATAAGCATTTTCTTGGTTTGAGGTCATTCTAACCCATTGCCATAACAATTTTGTGGTTTTCTTGGAAGCTCTAACTTCTGTTAGTTAAAAAAATTTGTTTGGCTTTCCTTGAGTGAATTTGTTCCTTGCAGTCCTTCAAAGATCCTTCCTGCTCACAATTCACCAGTGGAAAAATGTTCTAAACCAGCTCTGGATCATTTGGTCATCCCACATATATGGTGGCTAAGGCTCCAGCTCCAAATTCCTCATCTCTCAAGGATAAAAGTGTGAGAGCCAAAAGAAAGATGATCATCAGTCACAGGTTTCTGTCATAGCCTTCAACAGTAAGTTCCTTTACATCTTCTCAAATCTCCTAATTAAATTCCATTTTAAAGCCTAGGGCAAGTAGGAAACATCAAATATTTTTTCCCACTAGCACTTTGGAGTATGTCAAAAAGCTCAGGCAGGGCACAGAGGGATGTTTGTGCTTCACTCCTCTCCACAAGTTAATGTCCATGAGTACAAGGGCTTGAGGAGGGGGTGGGAGGTTGAAAGGTGATATCCCCAAAGAGCCAATGTGTCGTGCTCTTCCTGCAGCAGCATGGAAAGCTGCAGTCTAGAAACTGCTCCTGGTCTGCTATCATCTTCATGCCTGTATTCCTGTGGTTTTACTTCAGAGGAATACATGACATAAATCTATACAAGTGCCAAACATGCTCCCAGCTGCTGAGCTAAGTATTTCTGATTCAAAATAGCACAGAATAGCCACACAGAACAAGTTTGGTATAGCCTCAGAGGAGAAAGGGAGGAAAGAAAAAAGGCAAAAAACCCAAACTTTACTGCATTCCCAGTGAAAAGCCTGTAGATGGAAGTGTGACAGTGACAAGAGCTGACATGTCTTTTACACTGTCATTAAATTATATTTTCTAGATAGCAAAGAGTGATTCAATTTTTCTCAAGGGAGCTGCCAACCCAGGGCTGATTCTGGGTGAGTCTAAACACCTTTAACAATGGATTGTGATGTTTATGAGCATCTAATAAGAACATGTCTGCTCCCCCACCTTTTCTTGGAATGTGAGTGTATTTGAAAAACTCTCATGCTGGAAACAAACCATTCTTCCTTTTAATTATGATTAAAGATGGAGGATCCATTGTTCATGCTACCATACAGATAGTACTTTGATTTTGCTTGTTATAGCAGCATTTGAGATTGTGGTCTATTCTTTCACTCTCTAAAATGTTTTAAATCATTTTGTAACAGATTTTGCCTTCTGGAGATCTCCTGAGCAGTCCCAGCACATTGTTCATGACACATACACACAGTTCAATACAGGTCAACACTGAGATGCAGATCTAAGTGACTTGCTAATGTCTGAGAAAGTGGAATGTTTTATTAGCAATATATTTTCTATACCACGCTTCTTATGTAATTTCCTGTGACTCACATTTGCTTCTTTGTCATTGGTTTAATACTCAAGAATTTTTACTTGGAAAATTGTGCACTGAATTAACATTATGACTGCAAATTCAAGGTCTTAGGATTTAGGGATGTTAATATCCTTGTTTTCTTTGTTTTCTTTCTGAAGTTCAATTTTGAAACTTAATATTTTCAGCAAGCTGGAGACCTTTAATTTTTTGCCAGAAAAAATTTTTCTTTTACAGAAACTGTTTCCTCTGCATTAATGAGACGTACAGGTAATGAAAAGACTGATGAAAAGAAAAGCATATGAATTAAACCAAATATTAAAAAATGATGGGTCTTCAGGTTCCCTCAGTGATTAGGTGAAAATATTTCTCTTTTTTGATTAATGGAAGTTCTTTCATTGACCATAATGACAGGTTGATGAAATCTCATGGGACATAATGTCTCATTTCTTTGCAAAGTTCATGCTCATTTATTTTAATAGTGACTTATATTAGAAAGCAAAATCTCTTACAAAGTTTGCTTTGAAACCCCTTCACAGCCAATCCCTCTCATTTCTTTAATGAAGCTTTTCAAATCTCCCTTTTCAGAACTTCTTGGACCAAACTGTCACTCTGCCTTGCAGTAATAAATCACATTTTACTACAATGGTTTAAGGGAAAAGTATCCACACTGCAACGGTATAAATTTATGGGTATAATCAGCCACCCACTATGGTACTGCTTTACCCTCCCTCCTCCTCCAGATCTGTAACTTCTTAGAAGTCCTGGCCAAAATCTAAGGGCCTTGTAAGTATTGTCTCTAATGCACAGAGAATTAGTCTTTCAAACAACGTATTTTAAGTGAACCACTTGCTTTTTAGAGTGCTTCAAGTGTCCTTTTGAAGCCAGAATATGCTCATTGTTTAAGGCCTTGGGGCACTGTAATTTCTGTGCTATTAACTTGGGGAGAACCTTGAAGTTCTCCTGGCAAGGGTATCCTCAGCCTTCACTGAGGTTTTCCTTTACTCAATGTGTCCTTCATTCCTGGATTATTAGTGTTAGCACCAAATGTTTCTCTGGTAAATCAGGTCATTTCTTAGATCATACTTGGGCAAGTATAGCACATGGAGCACTAAAAATGGTTTTAAAGAACTAGAATTTTGGAAAGAAATCCAGTAGGAAACAGGAGAGTGATGGGATGGCCTGGCCTTCATTCTTCCTGAGTCATTGCAATAGAGAAGTTACTGTTGAAATGGCATTCAACAACTTTACCAGCCTTAACTTGCCTCCAGGCTTTGTGACAGCACAAGACTTCAGCTCATTTTACAGAACCAAGCACAGAATGGGTCAGGCTGTAAGGAACCACAGTGGGATCATCTGGTTCAACCTCCCTGCTCAAGCAGGGTCACCCTGAAGCACATGGCACAGGATTGTGTCCAGATGGTTTTGGAATATCTCTGGTGAGGAAGACTCCAGAACTTCTCTGGGCGATCTGTTCCAGTGCAGAGTCACCCACACAGTAAAGTTCTTCTGTGGGCATTTACCAGGATCTACACAACAGGAAATTTTTTTGCTGCTCTGGCTTCCATTTTTCAATTTCACATCAACATTAGCCTGAAGAAAGCAGCAGCGTGCCAGCAAGAAGGGGAATAATTGTGTACCTGTACATGAACACACAGGTGCATGTGGGATTTTGGAGACATGCACCTGAGCATGCACTGGACCAAAGTTTGACCCTGAAGTTGGCCACAAGCAGAAGGACCTCAGCCATCTGAATGGGACAGAGACATGGACCAATGTCCTTGTCTTTGGTTTTTCACAAAGAGCCTATTCATTTTGTGGCCTTGGATAAATCATTGAGGTGAGATTTTACTCCAACGATTCTCCAGCTGGAGAAAAAAAAAAGAGCTATAAAAGGAGACACTTAAGGAAGGACAAAGCAAGAAGGGAGTGACTTGAAAGGAAAGAAGGACCAGTGACCCTTTGGAAAGGAGCAGATTCTTATGGCATCATTTGTTTTGCACCTGGGAAAATAGCCAGGACCTTCTCTCTCCTGCTCCCAACACATGGAATGAATACATGTTTCTGAGACAACCTTTATCCTGGTCATATTTAAGCCAAGGTTAAGTTGTAATAAAAATAATTTGATCTGCTTCACTATGACACACAGGACACCCACAAAGTCATTCAATCTCCAAAGTTTTATTAATTTCAAAACATTGAGACATTAAAGCCACAGTTGACTATAAAATCTGTCACAAATAACAAAAGTCTAAATCCTGAAAGAGTAAATTATAAGTATTATTTATCTTGCAGTTACAGCAAGAAACATGATTGGGTTCAAGGCATCACTGTATGAGGTACCATGTTAAAAAAGAGTGATCTCCAAGCAGGGAGGATGCAATCTGAATTTCAGAGTTGAAGAAAGAAGAAACCTGGGAATAAGATAGCTGAAGTATTCATGAAGTTTCTGTAGCTTGATTTAGAAAAAACATCGTCAATTTCCACACATAGATCTTCTGGGGAAGATGGTCACTACTCTGTCAGCACTGACCACTGATCCCAGGCAGATCCTGGATCTGAAACAGATACCAGCCAAAAGGATAAACAAACATATGAAACAAAGTTATAATGAGCTGGAGATGACCCATTTACTCTGGTTTTAACAGGCACATGTGTGCAAGCTTCTGAGTCAGGCCAGGCATGTGAGCCAGGAGCTTGGGAATGAGATGAATGACGTTGTGAGCCAGGCTCTGTGGCTGGGGGCTATCCCAGCCCTTCTGCTCTGTGGGCTGGCACAGATGGGGTGGTGTGTAGCTCACCAGTGAATTATACATCCTGTTAAATGAGCTGTGCAAAATCCCTGTTTGTCTGGAGGGACATTGAAATGAACAAGAAGCATGCACCAAAAATACTTGATAAGGATACTGGCTTGAAGCATTTTAATCTGAATACCCGTGGTCCCCATAATCTTTCCTCAAGCTTACCTGCCTATCTTTAACCCTAACAGCAGCCAGAACAATGTGAGATAATACACACTGCACTGAAAGAAACAGCAGTAGGAAGGAAAGAAAACGTTCCCAGAGATCTGCCCCAGTTGGCACAGTAAGTCTGTGTCACACACTCACAAAAACTTTGTCCTCAGCTCCTTTCCCAGGCACAGGTGTGTGCTTATATAATAAGCAGATATAGAGACCTAAATGACACCAGGCCAGGAACACCCTCAGATGCTGAATTTTGACATTTCTTCTCATGAGCCCAGGATGCTCCCTGGGGTGTTTTCTCCCATGGTTAAGTGCTACTGGCTCAAATCCCAGTGCAGGTGGGTGGTTAGCAGGGCTGGAAACTGGTCCCAGCAATCACTGTTGGTGCAGACACCTTGCTGTGAAGGTGAAAGAAATTCAGCTGAATTTGGGGCCAGCCTATGCTAGCTCACCTTGGTACCAGAAATTGCCCCTGGAAATACTCAATTTACTAATATAGATGTGATGACTTAGCACTATTACTCCAGATTCAATTTATTCTGCCATTGTGATTCCAGGGCCAGCCCAAGCAGATAATCAGAGCCACAAACACATTATCATAGAAAGAAATGAATTAGCTACAGATGGATAATATCCTCATGCCTATCCTCTTCTGAGTTGAGCTTCACACACTGAATGTAAGCCTGCCTTTGTATTTGCTTCCTTGGGTCCATATTAGCCTTTACTCTGTTATGCTTCTACAGAGGAAAAATGTAACAAAAAATGTCCTAAGAATGGAGCTGAACAAAAGGTCCCTTGTTTCTGTAGGTATGGATTAGTCTTTGCAGAAATCAGAGAGATGAAAGCTGTTGCAGTGTTAAGAGGATTTTTTGGGTAATACTTTAGAGATGTGTGTACGTATGCCTTGTGAAATGGAATTTAGTGTTAAGAATAAGAAGCTTCAAAAACTGAATTCTTTCATTTATCCATAGATATTCTATTGAGTAGGTTTCCCATATGGCTTCATCAGTGTTTCAGTCCTGAAGGGGGTTAAAAGTCCATCCACACTTTTCATTCCATTCTTCTTAAAAGAAATAGATAAAACACTTTGCACATCTTTGATTCCAAAGGATATTTGCAGAACATTTTTCCTCTCTCAATAATATAGTTGGTTCATGAAAAGATATTTTCAGAAAATGAAACCAGTCCTAAACCATTTTTTCAGATATACAATGAAAG
Source organism: Parus major (assembly GCF_001522545.3). Taxonomy (NCBI): domain Eukaryota; kingdom Metazoa; phylum Chordata; class Aves; order Passeriformes; family Paridae; genus Parus; species Parus major. The sequence continues at coordinate 143,539,121 of NC_031769.1, forward strand.
ACAGTTGTGGATAAAAACAAAAAAACAAATTAATTTTTAAAAAAATACTTAACTCCTGCAAGGAGAGATTAATGTTTGCCAGTGGGCTCCCAGATGGACAAGCTGTGGTGTTACAAGCACAGGTTATTTGTGATTTGGTGTCAGTACTGAGCCTCTCTTTCTATTCTGCAATGTCCTGAAGATCTCTGATCCTCATTTGGTATTCTCTGCAGCTTTTAAGAGAGGCTGAAATTCCCAATACCTTTCTTGAATAAGCCTGTAACTCCCAAGTTCTGACCTCAGCATCAGGTCTTAACAGCTTGTTTTATGGCAGAAAATCAGCAGTGCTGTTTGTGTGATGAGCCTGTGCATTTGTAACACACCATTTCTAGGGACTCAGGAAAGATCCAGGCTGGGCATTGTAGTCTAAGATTTAAGAGGCTCCAGAAGTTCAAGGCAATCAGGGTAGTGTTCAAACCCAGAGCTCCTAACAAGGCTTGCAAATCCATCCCCAGTGGAACGCTGGGTACACTGCCTAGGTTTATCCTCAAGCCATTTTTTGTAAAGCCCTTTGTCAGGAAAATTAATCCACAAACACCAGAGGTTTATGTCCAAAAAGGAGACAGAGGAGTCCTTTCACTTTATTTGAATAAAGAGGCCATGGGACATTCCCCTGGGTCTGTCAAATTTTTGGAGGGTACAGCCTCCTTTTTTATCCCAATTTCCTGGCTGTATGTCCCTTCTCTCTTTCCCCGTTGGCTGAGGTATTTGAGAGGTACAGACTTCCTGGAATGCCTGATACCTGAGGACCCCCCCAATGCATCACTCCCCTCTTAATTCTTAACTCTTGTAGAAATCATGGTGTTTCCTCAGTGTTCCTTTCATCCTTCAGTGGAATCCATCCCACTGTTTCTGTTATCTCTCAGTGATAGTTTCGTCTTATCAGCAGACCCACAGCTTGTTTGTAAATACAAACCTGTCATTCCTCTCTCCTTCTATTACATGTGGGGTTTCTTCCTTAATCCTGCTCTTTTGTCACCTGCCCAGGTCCTCTGGGGTCTGAGAGGAATTCTGTGTGAATCCTGTTGTCAAGGAAAAAGGAAGCTCCCCGCATGGGATGGGGCACACTGAGGCAGGGACCTGTCCCCCAGCCAGACCAGCTCAGTGTCACCAAGCACCTGGGTGCTCCAGGGCGACTCAGGTGCTGCAGACACCCAGGCTGATGCACTCTGAGAGCCTCAGTGCCCCACTGGTACCAGCTTAAGGATATTCTGTACTTACAAGGGAGTGATTCGAGATCTTGCATGGGAAACCTGGGTTAATGGAAGCCCTATAAATACTCTAACTAGATCATTTGCTTAAATCTCATGTAATTCACTTAGCTCTGAGAAGCAAAGAGAAGCTACTACAGCACAGAAAATATCAGCTCCATCAACTCAGATGGATAATAGCCCTTCCTTTTATTCAGCTGGCAGAGATTTATCTGAACAAAAATGCTGGGATACAATTCCACCTAAAAGAAACGTATATAAGGTTGTCTGCAGCAGGTGAGGTAGTTACACAAGAAGAGACTTCACAAAGAGATTCCTCAGAGACATGAGGAGCCCGACAGGCCTTTGTTAGCTGTCCTTTGCAGGATGCACAGTTGGTTCTGATCATGACAAAGTGATGCTTTAAAAGACTTTTGCCCCTTCCTAGATGCCTTCTGCCACCAACACTCATCAGTCCACACACTTTGTCTCCAGTAATGGAAAACCATTTTCCTCCAGTTGCTTTTGGGAACATTTCAAGAGGGTGAAAAGACATATTTATAATTTTATTTCTTGCAAGTTGGGACCCTGACGTAAACTAGGCTAACTTGCAAATCTGTAGCTGTTTTGATTTATGTGGAAAATCTTCGAGCTTACTGCACCATATATCATAATAATACATGACTTTGATAGCTGCATTCAGACAGCAGGTGACTTCAACGGCCCAGGAAGGATGTGGTGTGTTTGCACCAGTGGTGAATAATGTGTGAATAATAATTTAGTCAACATAGTGGCTGGAAACTCAGCTTTGCTCTTTCTTATAAACCATATTTGTCTTGGATGTGAGCTCATCTAAATGATTAAATTAGCCCATGCCTTACTGCCCTGTGATCATGCACCAATTGAAATTAGATAAATTATATTCTCTTTGTTTCAAATGGTTATTTCTCAAAATGAGTATGCAAGGAGTATTGGTGTATTCTGAACCAAAATATGTGGTTCTGCAAATGTTTATTTGAAGGGATAATTGTAGATCAATTCCTTAAGGATTCACATGAATTAAAAGCACAATCCTATCACAACATCACAGTTTAAAGTTTTCTATTAAAATATTTTTTTAATGGATTTTAAAAAGAACAACATCTTTCATAATGATTTCAGACAAAAAAAAAGAGCATTTACACCAGAAGGAAGTTTCCATTGTCCCTGGGAGCAAGGAAGGAGGAGAGGATATAATCTCACCAGTCCAGCCATTTGGTTACATTTTATCTGGTTTGGCAAATAAAAAATGTCTTGTTCCTCTCCCTCAGTTAACAAATGTATTTCTATTCATAGCACACTGCAAGACTTCTTGAAATCTGTTCAAGTACCATCAAAACTGTTTTTTGGTTGTTTCTTCTGCACATAATATTGCAGAAGAGAAAAATTACAGCACTTTCTGTGTATGGGAAGTAACAAAATCCTTTTCAGCAGGAAAAGCAAGAAGAACTGCTTTTTGAATAGACTCTTCATTCCCTTCCCATAGTTCTTTCATTTCTCCTATCTTTGTAATTTTATACTGTCAGCCCTTATAATCTTTCAGCTTGCAAGAATAAAGGAAAGAACATCAATTTTTTTGGAAAAGCTTTAGAAATTGTGTTAGACTAGCTCTTTCCTGTATCTCTACAGCTAGGTTTTTTTCCTTCATGCAAGTTTTAATTTGCAATTTCTGACATGCCACTGTGTTTATTCATACAGACCTGAAAATTCCATCTGTAACTGGAAGTTTGAATAAACTATACTGAACTTTCAAGTTAAACTGAGTTTGTTCCTGAAGTTATAATTCAATTAGTTATTAATTCAGCAAGGTGCTTAAGCACCTTTTAATTCCTTTGAAGTCAATTAAACTATTCCCAAGCATAGAGCTGTGCCTGCATTTAAAAGTTTCTCATTGAACAGAGTGTTATTGATTTAATTTTAAAAGTTAGGATCACAAATTAAATATAAGAAACTTTTTCCAGGGTTCACAGAGATGAAAAGAATGATTAAATCATTGTATGAGTTGAGGTAAACTGTAGAAACTCAGCTACAGCTTAAATAAAAAGGTGTCTGTATGCAAAATTTTTGAATGCCACTGTCTGTGACTGATTGTGTCTGACTGATTGTTGTCTGTGAATCAGATGTTGCACTAGAAAAGTTTTGCAAGTTGTTTGACAGAATCCTTCCATAAAATAAAATTATAGTCCCGGCACTCTGAAACATAAACATGGAGATGAACAAACTCACATTGCTCTGAATGTCATAAAAGTTAGTGTGCAGCTGCTGTAACAATTGACTTTGGAACTTTCTTGCAGATGGAAAAGACTCACACAGAAAAAACAAATCTAAAATCAATCTATCTATAACCAAAATAAACTATCCAAGGGGCAGTGGGCTTAGTGGGGAAAGACAGGGATAAGAGTGGGAAAAGGCACGGATAAAAAGGAATTAGTAAGACCTTCCTGTTGATACAAAAGGTTCAGAGTAGATCCCCTTGCCAAACTGAGAGCCAGTCTTGGTTGACAGTTAATGCCTAATGTTAAACAACTTTAGTTTAAATTAAACAATTTAATGAAGGAATCATATAGACTTCACTGCACCACAAGAGTAACTCTCTTACAGGCCTATTTTATAAATCTAATGTTCTTAAAAATCTAGTAGAGCCACATCCATAGTCCATTGGCAACAGCATACCCACTGGCAGGCACACAGACCAAAAGGGAATCTGAAAGGTATCTGTGATAAATTCCCTTCAAATTCAGTGAAGTTTCCACTCTGGATGACTTTTCATCTTCAAAATGGGCAGAGGGTTGAACCTGGGGGAGTGTGGGGATCAGTCCAAGATCTGCTGATGTTGTCTACCAGTCCTCTAAGTACAAACTTTAAACTTTAGAGTTTGCTGGCACAGAGAGGTCCCACCCAGAGGGATCTGCCAGTCACTGCTCGCTGCAATCCAGGAGAACTCAAAGGGTCTCACTTTGGACTGCTGTTTATAGGGCTGCAAGAGAGTTGGCTTTAGTCACAGTAATTTTCCATCTGGCCGCAATTTGGGTCGGTAACTTTCTTTGAAGGTTCAGTAACAAAAATATTATTGCACTTGTGTTGTTATTCAGGCAAGAAAAATAATTTTCCAAGGCTGTTCATTAAAAAACAGGAGCTCATTAGACAGGACTAGTTCCTGGGAACTGCTTCTGACAAACTCAAGAGGAGTTGAGGCCAGGTGCAGTTCATCAATGCTGAGGCCTAAAAAGCATTTCTTAGGTCATGGAGCAGCCTGGGCAGGCTGGGGGGATGAATCAGCACAGGGAGTCATACATGCAACTGGGAATAGGATAAAGAAAAATGGAAATGCAATACAAAATTTCACACATTGTAGCAGGAAGTCACTGATGTGAGATGTCAGTGTGAATTTTCTACTGGATTATGCACAAATCAGACTCTTTTTGAGATTAACCAGAAAAAAACCTGTGGCCAGGTCAGATCCCTGGCCCTCTCAGAGTTACTCACACAGTTAACCATAGCACAGAGAAGCTCTGGGGCAGCTTCAGCTAGGATGATCTGAGTGTCTGGACATTGCACATCCTTCCCTGTACAGATCTAGCCTATTTTCCAATTCTGACCAAAGTCCCTGACCATTAGCCAAGCATAAATGTTAACCAACAAGAATAAAGTCCACATAACCATAATCATAACCACACGTGCTAATTACAGCATGTGAATTTTCAAGATAACAGTTTGTTAGATTGACCCACAAGAGTTGGTGTCTCATGGCTTGCTGGTTTCTGGGACTACCAAGAGGTACAGCTTGGAAAGAAGTGCTGATAAATCTGGTACAGTTTCTGATATCAAAGCTGTGGCAGGAAAGAAAGGCATCCTCCAAAATGCAGGCAGGTGTGAGGCAGGTGACATTGTGTGTGAAACCAAAGCAGTGAATTTTCTGTACCTGAAAAAATTATGGAAGAAATGATGACAGACATCCTGCAAAGACAGGAATGCAGGTAGATGTTAGACTTTCTGGCAGGAGTTCCCTGTGCCATCAAAAGGCTAAATCAGAGCTGTACAGAGCTCCTGTGGAAACACAAGAAGGAGAATAGGAAGTATTTCCACCAAGTATTTCAGGGTACATAAAATAAACCAAGTACATGTTTCTCATAATGATCTGAGTTTGCCACCATGTTCAGTGTAACAACAAAGTAATTAATCAGTTGGAGAGCTCTGGAGAGCCACAATAGAAAGTGATATCTGCAAGGAGATTGTGCAATACACAGTGCAAGGATCTGGCTAAATTCAGGTAATGAGTGTGGGATTATAACCTTTTGTCTCAGACTATGGGAGGTTCTTGCTGTGTGCTGGGCTTCTGCCACTACTGACATTAATCCAGTGGTCAATCCTGTGCCAAATGGTGTGTAGATGGATAAAGCAGAGAAAGCTGGATTGCAGGAGGAGGTGGGACCCTGCTGAAGCCCTTGTGTAGGTGACTGTATCCTGGCACTTTATATTAGGGAGGTTTTGATGCCATAGGTATTGAAACTAGTGATGATGGAGTTGAATGTTTATGGGTAAGAATTAAGGGAAGGCCAACAAGGCTGACATCCTACTGGGAGTCTGTTATCGCCCACCCAACCAGGAAGAAGAGGTGGCCTAATGAAGATGTGGGAGAGTCCCCATTGATGCTGTATAAATATATAATGTATATAATGTATATAATGTATATAATGTATATAATGCTGATTTCCTGATGGAAATCAGGAGGTGAATAATTTGTATGCTACATACTTCATAAAATAATAAAATACTTGGCAACCTGGGGTCTGACAGTCAGAAATATGTAGTGTAAATATTTGTACTCTTGAACTGGGTGGTGTTGATTCTTCATCACTGCTGAGAGTGACAAACAGAAAGCATACTCCCAGAGAATTTTGGGATCACTCCAGCCTGTATGTTGTCTGGCTGTTCACAGGAGTGAGCCAGCAGAGTTAATTCTGGAGGGTCATGGAAAAGTTTATCAGAGCAGAAGAACAGAATAAAGAGAATAAAGCCTTGTCTTCATAGAAATAGCTGGGAAGGCATCCAGAAGTTTAGCCAGACGATGCTAACCAGACCACTCAGAGGAGAAAGGGACATTAATCGATAGAGCAACAAGAGCTTCTGGCAGCTCCAACAGGACTGTCCCCAGGACTTCACAGGCTAAAGCGAAGCAACATCTCTCTTTCCCTTCCTAACCTCCTCTGCTTTCATCCTACAGTGCTTGCTCTTTCCCACTCAGCAGCAGATGCATTTCCACCTTAAATGCAAAAGAAAGGAGGATTGACTCATATGGTACAGGAGTTTATACCACATTAGCTGACATTATGAATCGGGAAATTCCTTCCATATGGTGAATCTCAGCCAGAGCACAAAATTGTGAATCCTGATGGATCTCCTGTCAGTCACGAGGGAGGGCAGGACTGAGAAACAAACCTCTGTCACCTGCACTTTGTCACGTGCTCTCCACACTCCCATTCACCAAAATTTATCAGCAAAATCACTCTCTAGGCTTCTCTCAAAGACTATTTTGTATTTCCTGCACCCTTTTTATTCATATTTTACTATTAATTTCCTTAAATTCCTTTTTTTCCTAGCATTGAACTCTATCTTTACAATATTAGCACTCTGCCAGGCAATGACCAAATCTGCTGCCAAAAGAAGATGACATCTAGATAAATTCCTTCAGATGCATTGTTTATGGGGAGGAGGTATATCTTCAAATTAAGATTATTTGTGAAATAATTATGGGAAACTTCTTGGGTATTTTTATGGTCTTTTTTTCCTATTCTTTAACCACATATGAAAGTTGCTTTAGAAAATAGAGCTAAAGGCAAATACAAAAGCATTAAATCCCATAAAAGAAAATATCATCCTAAGGTGCTTCTTACTAAAGTCCCTTTCTTCATCATTTTGCTCTTCATCTGGTTCTTCTAAATACTGAAATGCTTTTGGACCTTGAAGAACCTTCACTCAGTTTCATGGGCCTCTCCTCAAAGCTTCTAAGTGATGTTACTTCTATATTTGTTTCATATCTCCTAAGCTCTCCTAGTCTCATCCTTGACCCCAAAGCTTGGTGCAAATGGTGCATAACCCTAGTCAAGACTAGGCTTGCTAGAGTGGTTTGGCTATGGTGGCACCATACAACAATTGGCCCTGACTCTCCTCTGAGTCCTTTGTGGTGCTCCCTAGATAGAACTGAGACTTGATTCGAAGAATTCTGGAGTTCAAACACCTGTTCTGAATCCCATCAGAGTAATATTTTTATCATGAGAAGTCATGGCAGGTACCTGAGCCCTGAGATGGTATGAGAACACACTGAACTTTCTAAAAAAATGCCAAACTAGTTGAAGTAATGTTGGATATAGAACAGAGGGACACAAACCTCATCTGATTCCACAAGGAACTGAGATTTAATTAGTCCCAGAACTACTTCAAGTTGGTTTCAGAGCAAACTGGTGAGACAATGAATTGACATTTCTTATCCAGAAACAATCTCCACCATATTTCTTGCAGGACTTTGTCTTTCCCTACTCACAAAGGGGCAGAGCAGGAGAAAGTCAAGTTTCAAAACTCAGTGTCAGTTTTAAGGGCAGTGGACATCAGGAAGGCGAGGCTGGGTCCCAGTTCTGTGCCTGCACAGCACAGCTCTCTGTGTACCTGTCTGGGCTAGTCCTGGCCATGGAAGCATGAGCACTGTAGAGGTTCAGGTACTGTGGGATGAGCCCTGCAATGACATGAAGGTGATCAGCTACGGCAAAGACTTCTCTGTCCATAGAGGCGGTTTTGTTTTGACAACAGTAAGTCTTGATTTTGGTGGCAGGAATCAGATGTGAATATAGAGAGGCAGAAATCCCTGCCAAAATAATCAATTTTTGCAGGTAGAACATTTAGTATATCTCAGGGTTTTCATGCCCCCTCTCCCACACACACCATTTAGTCAGTAGGGCTTTTTGTGCTTGCCTAACACCAGGTAGAAAGAAGGACCCTGTATCCTCATTAGCACTACATTAATAAGCATGATTAATGTACATAATTAACTCAATTTACCTCACCTTAATGGAGTTCCTGAAGGTCCTCAAATAGCACTATTAAGGCTCAGGAAGTGGTGAGGACTTTTCCTCCCGTTGCTTTGTGCCAGCTGGATGGCAGCCAGCTCAGATGCTCAGCAGCTGTACCCATCCAGGGAGCACAAACCTGCCTGATGGAGTCAGACAGCCTGGGGGAAGCCTTCCCCACGTCCTGGCACCTTCCAGCACAGCGGGAGGGAGCGTGGCTCTGTCTGCACTGGGCTGGGCAGACGCACAGCACTCCAAAAGTGACATTATCAGCTGGTGCTAGGCTGAGGAAATGGCTGTGCTGGTAAATTGGAAGGCGAAATTGAGGGAGAAAAAAGTATTCCTGTTTAGCAAATGCAGTATGTCCTCAGAGCAGGACTGAATCCGTGGAATTGTTACCACATTCTCAGAGATATCTCATCTTCAGGGATATCTGCACTGCTCACAGGAGGTCATGACAGCCTTCACTGGGATCTGAGTCACACATACCCCTCTAATGAGGCCAGAGTGTTCTGTTGTACTCTCTCTCATGATCCAGTAGCTGTCTATACATCCAGAAAGAATATACTTGATAAATTGGCCTAAACCTTTGCAGAACATTACTTTTTATTTCTGTGATTTTTAGGGGCTTGGTAAGCAGCCCTTCCCACCTCTTGCAGGGCTTTTAGGAACCTCCCAGGCTGGGGTCTGCTTTCCTTGATGCTAGGAGTGCTATTTCTCAGCCTCTTCTTCTTCCTTGGATGCACAGTGCCTTTTCTGAAATTTCTGAGGAACTGAAAAATCATCCCAACAAACTGAAAGAACGGGAAATACATATTTGGAGGACCAGAGATGCAATACTTTGAATTGGTGAGGTGCATAGCTGCTTCTGCTACAACCCCTTGGAATGTTCAGAGCTGTTAACCCTGCCCACACAGGGGAAGGCCATGGACTGACCTCTAATACTAAAGCCCTTGGGGAATGTCCTTTCAGAGCTGGAGCAACTCCTGGGCAGAAAAGGCTTCCTGACCTGCATGGGTCCAGACCATCAGCTTTCCTGACAGGCAGGAATTTTAGCTTTTAGCTCATCACTTGTTTTTTTTTAAGCTGTCCATCAATTATAAAACTAAGGTGCTTTTTCTGAGTTGACCCATAGAAGAGGATGCAAACTGTACAACTCCTGCAGCTGGGGCTCTCTGTTGTGTACCCAGGCTCTGGCATTTCTCACAGTAAAAAGAACTCCTGTGCTTAGCAATGGTTCCCATTGCTTGAAGTCTGGCATTTTGAAGTATGCTGGAAATTATTTCACCCCCATCCTTCCAGCAGGTTCAAACTAATTTTTATTTAAGGGCAAAGACATGCCTGAAATGCCAGCTCTTTGCTGGTGTGCATTTTGTCTTCTCTTTCCTTAAATATTATACAATTGAAAACTCAAAGATCAATACAGTAAAAGTTAAGTTGTCATGGCCCATGAAGTCATTATATGTAAGTGTTGTCATTATGTAAAACTGCAGTGATTATGTATAATTACTAAGAAAGTTGTGTAACTAAGCAATAGGCCTATCTTACAAAAATAAAAATGTTGTCTTGGAGATTGTTATTGACACTCACCCTTCTCAGACCTGCAACTAGACCATGTTTCTTTCCTCTCATTTCTCTAACAAGTTATTTCTCAGAAAACCAAGGTGTAAATTATAAATACTCTTCTTTAATTAAAGGCATTCAGTAATGCTAATGAGGAAAAAAACCATAATTTATATGCAAAATAAAAATCATCTTATGGATCCCATCCTTCCTACTTCCTCAACTCTTCAGGTGCAATGAAGATGCCATTTTCTGTTCTCTGTGTTCCTATTCTTAGCACAATAAAAATGAAATTACAGTTATTTGCCACTGTTTTGTTAAAATGTCAAACTGGGTTGCAAACTAATTGATTTCAGTCCAGTTCAGTTGAGTGCAGCTCAGCAGCGTGTGCACCTTCTTCCTGCCTCTGCTTCTTTGTAAAGCCACAGCAAGACTGCTGGGGAGTGCCAGACTCACTCCAATTAAAAATAATACCATGTTAAAAACAATAGCCAATAGCCATGGGCAGTACATTTAAATAGGAACCATGGACAAAATACTGTAGTTGGAAGTGAAGCCACCAGCACCCAAAAACTGCCATGGAAACACCAATGCAAGAGAAACTGAAGCCAATGGGAATCTCTTCAGCTCCAACTGAGCTTCATTTCTTGAGCTTTATTCCCATCCTGGGTTCTGCTGAAGAGGTTTTCACTCACCAGGCCTGTGGTTGGGAAAATCTGCCTTGTTATAAGGCTCAGCAAAACAACACCTAGCCTTGTTCTCCACATGGAGCTTCCTAATGACACAGAAGATATCAATAAAGACAGGGTTTAAGCTCTCTCCAAAGAAGCCACTCCTTGCTTCTATTCTAAGGAGCCCTGGATGTAATTCCCAGAACTGCCTCAGACAGCATTCATTTCCATCTGGGCATGACATATGGGTTTGAATTGTCAAATGGCCTGCAAGGATGCTGAACGTGAAACCTGGGACATAAATCGTTCAAAGCTGTGGTCTCTTTATGCTTCAATTTCAGCCAAATGTGACAATCACACTGGAAGTGAAGAGCCCTTAAGTTTTTTTAAGTAGGTTTTAAAGTAATGCACGTCAACACCCAGTAAGTCCTTCAACCATGGCTCTTTTGTGAAGATGCTGTATAGAATCACAGAATCATAGAATTGTTAAGGTTGGAAAGACCTCTAAGATCATCAAGGCCAAGTATTAGGACCCCAGCGTAAAACAGATGAACCCAAAATGAAGATACTTCACTGCTGAGATGTGTTTCCTGTAGAGGCTGTCTGAGGCTCAGCTGACGTGCTCGGTGCCTGCTTGCAGGACAGGCTGTCATTATTCACTTGGGACTTGGGGTCAGCACCGTGGCTCTGGGAACCACACACTAATTGGTGTGAACAAAAATTAAGGTTTTTGACTTTTTATGAACAGAAGACAAAAGGCTTTGCAAAGGCACATCAGTCCAGAACAGAGCTCTCTGTTATGAATTTTATATCATTAGAAACGTTTTCAGCTTGGGAACTTTGGGGAGGGAATGGCAGGCTCAGAGTTTAGAATGAAACCTTTATATTTGCCCACTGTTGCAGACGGCTGTGCTCTCTGGTAAGGAGGGTCTTCCAAAGGACACTGGGAGGTGTGGAGTCCCAGCTTCACACAGAACAAATCACTTTGTGTTTATGAAGCTTGTGCCTATTTTTAACCCTTCTCCTTGTTGCACTCCTATGATCAATGGTTTTTACTCTATTTATGTTGTGCTCCTACTATAGAGCACCCATTTCTGCTGGACCTTTTCAGATGATGCTTTGATGCAGAGAAGTATATTTGAACATGTGGTGTCTTCACCACCAGTCTGGTAGCCAGTAGAGTAAGATTTACACCTTATAAATCATACATCTGTTTTTTGTCAGAAAAACACCTTAACAAACTTAAGCCATCATTTTTCGAAGAGAAACAATTTGTGACTTTTCAAATGGCAAAAATACATGAACCTTGTTATTTTCTCTTGCAGGCTACTGTCCCAGGACACTTACACCTCGACGTGAAAATCAATTCATGTATTTAGTTAGCATTTACTTTTGTTCCAGCAGTAAGGGAAAAAAATGAGGTACCAAAAGTAGACATTTTTATAAACCAACAGCTTGGAGCAATTTGTGTCTGAGAATGTAAAAGAACAAATAAGATCCCATCTATTAATTCCTAGAAAGCAGAGGCTCACCAGCATCTGCAGCAGGCTGCATTCTGATCTCACTGACATGAGGACACATCAGGAATCTTCTCAGGGAATCACTGGCCATCAACAGCAGTGATCATCAACACTGACCTTCCCTACCCTGTGGAGAGCTAGTCCTCAGCAGCCACTTTGGCAGCAAAAAGCTGCTCTCCACCAATAAAATAGATACAGCTGTGACAAAGAATGAAAAGGGAACTTTTATTTCTTAGATATTGAGAAATACAAAGCAAGAAAAATCAGTAATTTCTTCTCTGACTTGCTCACTAAAGCACAAAGATATGCAATCTCTTTAAAAACAAAAAAATCCTTTGAGAGAGTTCTCCTGATCTTATAAGAGATTTGGTCTGAAACCAATTAGTTCAGCTGCCATTTACCAGCTGGGTAAAGGTAAACCTGGGATTGTCAGTACAGGGGGAAGAGAAAGGAAGGCAGTGGAGCTGGCTGGGGCCTAAAACAAAACACTGTCTCTGCTCTTGAGGTGATTAACATGTGAAATAGGCAGTGGAGGAAATTGAGCAATGAGCACAATGGTAAAGGAAATCAAAGCAGGTCTCCATTGTTTCAGGAGACAAAAATGGGCCATATAAGAAGAATCTGTCTTGTTGATTTACAGTGAATTTACAGAGCATCACAAATGTTGTTTTCCCATGTCTGGGTAAACAGCTGATCTCATTTGGTTTACAGAGCTAGTGATGTTTTCTTTTGCAAGACAGGAAATCGGTCAAAATGTAGACAGTAAATTAAATCCTGTTGGAGGAATAACTGAAAATAGAATTTAGGGCCAAGGAACTCCTAATGATTTACAGAGATCCGACACCAAATCCCTCTCCCTAACTTCAGGACAGCCCCACCACAGGTGTCTTGACCCTACTAAACCATTTCTTAGTGAGCCCTTGGACCCAAATTTCTGTCTCATTTTCTGCTTGTTGCAACCCTACAAAGACTTCTCTAACAGCAGCACCTCCTCATAATCTTCATTCAATTCTGCCCTCTGCCATGCACACATATATGGGCACATACCACACTAAACTAAACTTGTTATAACCTTCTTTTGTCACTTTTTGAGTCGAGTTAAAACCCTTTGCCTGTGCTCTGTGGACATACCAAGATGGATGTAAAAGTATCTGTCTGTATTAAGTCAGATGCCAGAGTGCACCTCAGCTCTGAGGTTCATTAAGAGATGTTTTCATTCCATTGTATTGCTTATTCCCATTTGGAATGAGATCCAGGCATTATTAAGTGACAGCATTAAACTAAAATGTTTCAATTATTGTGGGTTCTTTTTGTTTGTTTACACTGTATCTGTTATTGTAATCCTACCCACAGTAATTTAATTTGGTTTTAGATGATAAAGTTAATGGGATATCTTGATTCAATCACTGTAGGAATAGAATTATAATTGAAACTATAGATGTTGGGATATTTCATTGTAGGAAAAGTTGCTATGTTTCCAGACTTTGCTTCCAGCCCCAACCTCACTAGTTTTGCTTATATAGATCTTCCCTATAACAGTATTAAACTCTTGGACAAAAGTTTTCCAGAGGTGAAGTGCAACACTGGTGGGATTGAACCCAGTAATTTTTGTTACTAAATGGGGCAAGAAATAACAGACAGTAATCAGATTTTTAAATCAGCCATACATTTTGTGAACAATCCCATAAGGGAATATAAGATAACCGGGAATTCTTATAGTTCATCTACTTATTTTTCCATTGTATTCAGGCATTTTTAAAGAAATAATTTAATATTGACTCCTGTGATATTAAAACAAGGTAATACTGAAAACTGCACCCTTCATGCTGTAGAGTTCACCAGGCTAATCCTCTATGAGATAAAATGACTGTGAAGGACTGGAAATTATTTCATTTCATGTATTTAACTGAAAGTTGTAGTCAGCACAGAGTTCTTGGATGGGATCACTGAGAACCAGCAGGTTCTTGTCCTTCCAGAGCACCAGGCTGGCCTTGCTCCCCTGCTACAGCACCTTTCTGGTGAGGAGCACTCCAGCTATCAGCCCACTTCTACTAACTGGGGTGGGGCTGGTCCTGACTCCCTCCAGTGACTCACAGCACACACCTGCATCTGCCAGGGGAGACTGATTTACAGAAGGTCACATATTTTACTCTCTTCTTTTAGCTTGGGTTGAGTGGTGTTGCCTTTAAACTGGCTACTTGGGAATCACAATTAGCTTAAAGTGGATGCACAGTTTGGGATGGTGAAGTGAAATGAGTCTCTGATAGAAATATAGCAAATACTGACTTTTAGAGCTTTGCTTATAGAGAGCAGATGTTGTTTGAGGCTGCTCTAGATCATCTAAGGGTGATCTTCTTTTCATACTTCTATGTTTTTCCAGCCTTTTTCCTCTGTTTATCTAAGATGGGCAGATTTTGCCAGTATTTCCCTCAAAAAGATCTTTCTCTTTTAATACTCTTTGCCACACACACCATTCCCCAGATGAAGGGATTTTGGTTTGCTTGTTTGATTGACTGATTGTTTTTGTTTTAGAAGTTAAAATTTTTTTTCAGAGAAGGTAAAGAGTTCTGTACCTTACCTACAAAAGCTCCTTTCTGAGACTGTGCTCCAGGATGAGCAAAGGCACCTGACCTTTAATAGGCTCAAAAGTAAATCAAGGGCCCAACATGCTCTAAGCAACAAGCTCAGCTGGTGATTCTCTCTTTCCTAAAAAAACCCACTGTCTTTTCAAAGATTAAACATGTAACCAGAAAAGGTATGAAGGGAATATGATTCTCACATGAGGTGATTTCTTTAAGCCAAGTGGTGATAGCAGCCAGTCTTGATGAAGGTCACAAGCTGCTCATGGCTAAGAGTAATCAAGGATTCCCTTACACAGGGCTTCAGTGGATTAACAAATACAGCTGGATAAACAAATACCACTGGCACCAAGTATCTGAGGAACCAGAAGTGGATGCTACATTAACAATACTTATCATAGGCTCAGAACATAGAGGATAGAAGACTACAGATAAGTTGCTTTATTAGAATAAAGTCACTTTCTTTTTTTTGTCTGCTATGCATTACTTTATTACTTTTCCCATTAGCACTTGGGGCTTGGCATAAGTAACTATGAGGTTTAACTTGGGATTTATTATCCACTTCCTTTTAAGATTAGAATTTGTAATGAAAACTGGATCAAGCTACAACATCTCATTTTAATATAAATGCATATTAAAAATGAGCCTATAAAGCAGAAGATATCTTCTGGTAATGAGCTACAGTCATGAAACCATTTGTAAGTACCTTAACTGAACAGCTTATATGCTAAGAATAACAGGTTGATTCTTTACACAACATGTGTTGCTCCAGCTGCCCAGGGAAAGATGGTGGGGTCATCTGCATGTTAATTTACAAAAAAGAACCAGTTATAAATCAACATTTCCTCAACAAAGAGCTTTTTCCAACAGTCCCTCCTCTCCAAATATTCTCATGCAACACTGCCTTGAAAGGTCAGCCTGGACTCTCTCCACTGCCAGAATATCAAGCAGTCAGAGCTTGTGCTGCATCAATCCATCTCCAGCCCATGCCCTGCCATGCTTGGACCATTTATCCCATGAGCATCCTCATTCCTCACTCCTCACTCACACAAAGTGCTCTGGAAATGTCAGAGATTTTGCAAAAGATACCCCCAAATGTGGCAGGAGGTGAGAGGCTGGTGAGAGAAATCAGAGATTTTGACAATAATTTCTTTGAAGTTTTCCTTGCTGTGACTAATTGGTAATTAACTAATTCAGGAGCTGTGTCTTGCAGCACAAGTCCTGCACTCACACTTGAGTGTAAGTCTGGACCATGGGGCTCCATACCAGCTTATTCCTGTGTTTAAAACTCTTGTAGAGCTTTCTTATTTCTTTGTTTACAACTCTTGTAGAGCCTCTGGCATGGGGAGGAGAGATCTCTGTGCAGGAGAGGTGAGCTCTCCAGGATATTTCCACCCCCTGCTCTGCTGTAAAATTTGCTCTGTGGCTTTTGACAAGCCACATTTCCATCTTCCCATGCTGAAGCTAACAGCCAGTTACCAAACCTGAAGGCTTGCCAAAGCTTAATTCAGCCCTTCCTCTAGATGTTTGGGTGGAAAGTATATGAGAAATGCAAAGTCCTCTGGTGCACCATCCATCACATTGTCCCCACGACTGGGACATTCACTTCTTCTCTCTTTGAGGAGCAAGTGCACCGGTGTAAGAGCAGTGCTGCTCTGAACTACCATCTTTCAGATGCCAAGCTGTCACTGTGTGTGGTGATTCGAGAAGGTATGACAAATGTTCAACAAGATTTTTAATGGCTGTTAAATCCAGAGTCCTGGATTTATTCCAGCTCAGGTAATTACATTCATCCTGCTTAAAGACAGTTTAACAGGATAGACCATCCTTCACAGAGCCTCCAGTATGGAAAGAATGAAGGAAACACGCAGTGCTGCTGGCAAGAAGGAGAGGAAGGCAAATGGGGGTGTTCCCAAAGCAGGGGAGCAAGAAGAGTCATCATTTTTTATGTCTTTGTGTGTGGTGCCTGAGAAAAAGGAGGCTTCAGTGTGGGAAATAAACCTACCTTGGGAAAGGAAACCTACCATAAAACAGGAAAACTGTTTACTGTGCTGACTTTTTGAAAAGTGAATCAAATGATAGATGCAAAGCCAGGGGTCTCTGCTAAACTCAGGCATTAGATGATGCCAAAATCTTTGTTTGTTCTTAAAGTATAAAAATGTAGTATTTTGAAAGCTGCCATTCCAAACATCAAACTGCAGCCTAGGAAGCTTTAGGGTGTTTTCTGAAGAAGTAAGAAATCAGGTTTGACAAAAGATATCTTCTGTTTTTGAACTCAAAGATATTTCTGGATTTTGCTTTCATAAAAGGAGATATCATCTCACATTTTTGTTGGTGCCAGCGTTTTAGATTTGGTAAACATGACAGTCCTAAAGGACCCTTTGCATAGATACCAGCTAGCTCTTTTCTTACAGCTGGCCTATCTTCCTGACATGATTTCATTTTCTTTTCTTTCTGAGGAAATTAAGATGCACTCACAGATCAGCCCCAAATTAATCTGCACATGGAGATTGATTTCAGCAAATTGGATAACATGGATTTTTTTGAAATAGGCAGACATTGCTGGCCCTTTAGGCAATGCTGTAGATAACATCTGTTTTGACAGAATTTTGAGGGGACAGAGGATATGAAACTTTGTGAGGGTTTTCAATGTTGCTGATTGATTATCACTTCTATAGATGATTAATGTTTTTTTCCTTACTTGTAGAAGTCAGAGCAGAGAGTGTATACCACCAGTCAATCATCCCTCTCTATTTCAGTGATTCCAGAGTAATTTCGTTTCTGTCAGCTGTGATTACTGCTGCTGATTGGCTTTGAGCAGTACCTTCACCTGAGATGCCCATATTTTTATTCCCATTTGCTTATTTTCTGTCTTCTTTTCCATTGTCCATCTGCTTTGCCCACAGTTTACAGGCTAGACTATTTCACTCAATTAGCTATTTATTTTAGACTATAATCTACAGTCCTGATTTGATTTGAAATAGTAAATCTAATTTTACTAGAAATGATAAATTATTTAAAGTAGCTGGGAGAAATGGAAGTTCACCTCTTACACTCATTTTCTCAGGCCAGCTTTATCTCATGCACACTGAATATCTTTGTTGTTCCAGGGTCTGAGAGAAATTAAGAATTTCTGAGAAGCCTCTCTCAACTAAACAAGTGCTGGAGTTGCTGAAGTCTTATAATGGCTCTTTTCACAAACTGTCCCTCTGTCCGATGACAATCTTGGAGAGTTCCACATCTCACAACAGATATGATTTAGATAAAGAGGGAAATAGATATGTTATATTGCCTTCAATGGAAGGTGCTGTCTTTTTTAATTAAAACAAAAGATGGGTCAGGCAGGACTGTCAGACCTGAACAGAAATTATTTTCAGATAATACAAACCCTCCTCACAGGATTTTTTTTTTAGACCCTGTGCAAGTGTGCTCAGTGCTATTATTTGTTGTCTGAAAAGCAATGCTCTCTCTGTTGATAGAGCTGAAAATATTGTTCAAAACTGATTATATCCTACCTTTATTTTAAATGTGGAAATACATTTAGAAGCCAGGATTACAGTGCACAATTCAAGCTTATTACATCAATATCAAGTATGAGTGAAATCATGGTTTAATCTCTGTTAACATGCAGGGTGTACCAACTCTAGGCTGGAATGTGTTTTTGTATTCCTTACCAGAGTAAAGCATCAAAGGGCATCAGCAGTGCCAAATGTGTTAACTCCAGGTCTTTTCTCAGGCCTTGATCATGAGGGTTGGCTTGCTGGTTTATACACTTTCCTGACTGGCTGACAGATTGTCCTCTGCAGGGAGCGAACTGGCTCTGCCTGAGGGGAAAACTAGGCTTGGGATAACTCTCCAAGGATGGCTGCTCTGAAGAAATTCCCCTCTCTGCACCTGGGTTTCATCCAACACTGAGACCTCGTGTATCCCCTTAGCCTGGTTCCAGTCTAGAGGCACACACTGCTCTTCCACTCCTCCAGCTCTCCTTCAAGTGTTGGCAGTCAGAACACAGCAAAGGTGCATCCTTATCTCTGCTATCACCAATATAAAATGTTGTTATTAAAAGATATGGAAAGTTATGTGGGGAGAGCTGTAGCTGGTTGTCTTTTAAAACCTGAATAAAGACTTTGAGGTGGAGAAAATATTACTTTAGAGGTAAGATCCTACTCCAGGAGACAGGGGAGTGATTTCATTTCCTCCTATTGTTTATGCTATACCTAACCTAGTGTCTCATCCCAGCCACTAGATCCCAAACAAGATATAACACTTCAGATCCTTCTGAGGAGGAGGATAAATGTGAACAGTAGCCACAGGAGTTCTGATACTATAATAGTGGATATCTAGATATGTTTTTATCTGGTGGCTCCTATTCACATAAGTTACAAAACAGTTTATGGAAGACTGAAAGTAGCATTTCCTAGCAGTTATTGTAGAAAAAGATTGAATTTCAAAGATATTTAAGAATAAAAGACACTTTATGGGTATCTTCTCTGTAATGTCAGAGTGAGTTTATGAAAAAAATAAACAATAAGAATCCAAAAAAGCCAAAAGACAAGGTAGAATCAGTCATTGGCAGAAGTGATTAGTCATTTCCAGTGGTAGGAGAAGACAGGAGAATCATCTCAACAATTACATCCAAGACTGAAAAGATATTCCTGTCTAGGTTTTGTCCACGGTGATGATGTTTTTTCTGCTCCATGAGTCAAATATTATTGCTTGGGAGAAATAATGGGATCTGCCATCAAAAGTGTGAGCTTAATTATTTCTACCACTAAGAGAAAAGAAGAACTTCAGGCTTCTGGCACTCTCTCCTTGAATTTTCCTTTTGATTTCTGTCCTGGAGTTTTGGCCTTCTCCTTATGAGAACTTCTCCTAAATTCTGCCATGGTGAGACAATGCCAACAGCTACACACAGCAGCTCTTCCTCCTGCTGCCTCCTAGCTCAGGAATCACCTGAGGGAAGCAGTAATAGCTCATTATCCCACAGTCTGAGCATGAGCAATAATGAGCTGGCTGCTCAATTGAAATCCTGCGTTCTGTAATATAAACACAGTGCACAGCTTAGAGAATTTAATAATCTCAGGGCTTAATTAGTATCATAAGAAATTCTAAAAGCAGTGACTAATATGGAACAGCACATTGCAGCTTGGAATTAATATGTCTCATAAGTTAAGATCAGGGTCTGGAATATGATGAATGACTTGTATAGCTGAGAGGCTGAAGAAAAAGAATATATTCTTTTCTGCCAATTAATTTAGTATTTTGGTTACTAGAGGCCTGCTACTCACTTTTGTGCTGACCTAGAGGGTCTTCTTATGTCTGCATCCCCAGCTGATATCTGCATCCAGCTGATAACTCTTATTTTGTTGGCTGATGTGGGATTTTCTTCTGTTTTCATACAACATCTAATGTATGCTTTGACTTCCTGGGTGCTGGATGAAGGTGGATGATGAACAGTTCCTCAAAAAGCAGTGTAGCCATTGAGAGGGTTTAGTGCCTAGACCAGCAGCAAAACTGCTGTTTATGCTCTTCTAGAACTTCTCCCAAATTAAAAGGCCTCAGAGGATATGGAGATAATTGGGTGGTGCAGGAAGGCTCAGAGAAAGGTCCAATTGCTCAAAGTTGACAAGAAGGATGGAATTGGTATCATGTTGATTAATTATCATCCTTAGAAGGTTAAACTGTCCTTGGGAGAAGCAGGTGGGTTAGTGTCCAAGTCTGCTGGAAAGATCAAACTGCAGCCAGTGGAATGAGTTGTTTCTAGCACAGACTGAAAAAGGAGCAAGCTCTTACGTGGTATTCTAATATCTGGGTCAAAATAACCTGTGCATGATTTTCTGCCCCTTGCCTCTTGTCCAGTTGCTCAATTCCACAGAGCAGGGCCTGGCACTGTCCTCTTGACACCTCCCTTCAGGTATTTATAAATATTGATGAGGTTGAGGTTAATGTGCCATCAGCTTCTGCTGCTCCTTCTTGTCCCACCATAGGAGTTGCAATCTCCTCTTGGGTGTGAATGGACACCTCACCCATCCTCAGCCACTCCTGCCCTAAGCTAGCAGTGTAACATATCTAAAAATAGCATTTTTTTGTTTGTTTTTTGGTTTGTTTTTTTCTGTTGAAGTTTTTTGTTAACATTGGTGTTTTTGACAGAAAAGGGCAAAGAAATGGCTAAAGGAGCTGTCATACTTCATGGGGGGACACCTACCTCCAGCGCAAGGCTGGAGGAGATAAAAGTCATGATTTGGTGATGGACCTGACAGATTTAGGTTAATGGTTGGACTCAGTGATTGATCTTAGGTGTCTTTCCCAACCTAAATGATTCTGTGAGATGACTCTCTGGAAAAAGGTGACCTCAGCTCCAGACTGACAGCTGCCAGATCATTGTGCCTGGACATGTCTAAGCTTCTATAAAAAAATTG
This sequence comes from Parus major, assembly GCF_001522545.3. Lineage (NCBI taxonomy): Eukaryota > Metazoa > Chordata > Aves > Passeriformes > Paridae > Parus > Parus major. The sequence continues at coordinate 143,560,202 of NC_031769.1, forward strand.
CTGGTTTTTCTGCTCAACAGTTTTTTTAATGCACTTTTAGCTTTCAGTCTATTGTGTTTGGTCTGAGAGGTTTCAAGCTACCTCTTAGTTCAAGATAGAAAAGCTGAAGTCCTTATTTCACTAAAAGAGCTTCATAGCAATAATATGTCATCAATGTAATTTGCAAATTCTTTTTTCTTCTAGAGATATTCCTAAACAGAAGTGTTAGGTTTTTTAAAGTTTTATGAAAATAAAGTGATTTCTGTTTGTTATTCTATCCTTGTGTTTAAGGGTTTTCCTTTTTTTTTTTTCTTTTCTTTTAAGCACTCATCTTTCCTTTTTAGATCCTCTAGGGGAAAAACAAAGGAATAGTTGGAAAAGAATATGCATCAAATTCTACAGGACTGAAAGTTTAGGGGAAGGCAGCTCTGCTGCTTCACCAGTCTCACCGGGAGCAAGATGCTCTCCTCTGTGGGAAAGCCATTCCTCCTCACTGGCATGAGGCTGGGGGAAAACAGGCTCCAATTCCCATCTCTATTACAGAAATGGAAGATGGGAGAGAGTGAGTTCCTTCATGTGGCAAATTTGAAATGCTTTTCATCAGGTCTCCCAGGACTGACAGAGCCTGTCTCTCCATCTCTCTCCAGTTCTCAGGTGGAGCTGCAGGCACAAAGCCAGGTAAAGAGCTTCCCACCACCCTGACTCCAGCTGAGAATATTGTCGTTTTTCTCCCATCTACTGAGCCAATAAAATTACTTATGCAGACAGGAAATAAATCTGATTACCACTGTGGCCAGCAGATCCCTGTAACTTGCAGCTGTTGCCTGAATATTTTGTCCCAGTGCCAGAGGAAGGTGCTCTCCTATCAGTCACTAATAGAAGCACCATGACTGCTCCTTCAGCTCCAGATCACTCTCACAGCTCCATCTTCCCCCTCCTTTTTTTCACTCTGCAGAAAACATTGTACACATAAATTTTATTTTATATGGAGTGTTACAGTCCTCAAAAATTTAATACTTCTCCATCTTTAACTGAGGTAAATGCCTAAAGCAGGTACATAAAGCAGCTTCTAAACGTCTTCCTTTCCCTAGCACTCTTTGCAGATACACAGCATGTATCATCACAAGTTCAAATTTTCTTTGTTTGTGGTTTTTTTTTCATCCTCAAATCCTCAGCCTCTGAAATGGATTTTAACTGCCTTAATCTTCTTGGTAATATATTTTTTAATTTGACAGTGTTCAAGAAGTAAGACCCTCTGTTTCCAGAGAGTCTTCCTGGAGCCACTCTTTAAGGACATACTCCTTGCTTGTCCTGGGCAGTGTCAGAGACCATTTCAGGGAACATTTTCAGGGAAGGTCTCTGGAGGCAGAATGAGCCTTGTCTTGGAGATGAGGAATTTCTAAACAGCACAGACTGCTCCAAGCTGGAAATAGCCTCATCCAAAAAAAAATAAGATTTCTCATAGAAGAGCTAGCTGTAATAGTCCAAAATCATTATATTAATTGTAGATAGTAAGGGCTCAGTGCTCAAAATCTCTCTTTGTCCCCTTGTTTTAATTGGTAGTACAAGCATTCCTGGTCCTGTGCTGCAGAGTATGAGCCTTAAGCAACAAAGAAAAAGCCCTGGAAAGTTCACATCTCTGTTGCTAACAGGCCACAAAGGCTTCACAGGCATTTAATTACTGGCACTGGGGCTGTGCTTCACTGTACCCTCTTGCAGATACTCTCGTGCTGTGGTACATGTGTTCCTTTCTCTGTATCTGTGCCAGATCATGGTGATAATAGGTTTTTAGTATATTCTAAAGTTTCTTTTCCCACTATGGTTCTTTCTGAAAGGAACTGGCCTACATGTGATCAAATGCACCACATCTTGTCTGCTGTTAGGGAAAGGGTTGTTATGAATGTATGGCACATGGTGAAAATTGTTATGATGGGTAGCTGCAGTTCTGCTCATCCAGTAATGAATTTTGACTTCTCAGTATCAGAGGCTGAAAGATTTCATTTTCAATGAGGTCAGATATTTTTAATGTCGATTCTACAGAATTTAGATGATTCACAAGGCATGCAAACCATTTATACTGCATGGAAATAAGTAGGGCATAAGAGAGGGCAATTGCTCTATTGCTCTGCCTTCAGTAGTGGAGTTTCTGAACACAAGGGATCCAATTTTTGAGCCAGCTGCAGCTCAGCACAATTCAAGATCTGCAGAGTAGGATTTTGAAAAGAGTATGGGTGAAGGTTTCCTGATGAAAGGAGGATGAGAAGACAAAAAGCATTGCAATGAACTAATTAAAATCAATGCCAGGAGAGATCTCTCTGATGCCTGGGTGGTGAGCAACCAGCAGGTGTCTTCATTACTGAGACTGCTGGTGACAAGTTACATATAAAATTATGGGGTAGCTCGTTTAATTTCAACTGCAAAGTCTTAGCAGGTCTCTGGAGAGATGGAGTGGGAGGAAAGCCCATAGATGCTCAGTCTGTCAGCTTGGTATTTGGACAAGGAAGAGTGTTCCAGAACCTGGACTCCTGTGAGCTTGAAATCCTTTCCTTTAAGAGCAAAGAGAATGAACAGAATAGGGTGAACTTTGGTTTAACAGAAAAACAATCACCATGGCTAACCACTGCTGTCATGAAGGGTTTGACTTGTATCCCAGTGGAATGTGGTTGATTTCACACAGTCAGGCTTATTTTCTACCCAGAAGTGTGGGATCTCTTCTCTGGCAGCCCCAGCATGCAAGAAGCAGTGGGATGGAGGGAAGGTAAAGTTACTGGTGTTAATGGATGCTCTGCAATTTTCTCCTTTAAAGGAATTGCTTGCAAGGTGGAAAAAATGTTTCAGCAGTAACTGTGAGCTGTTATCAGACTTGTGCAGGTTGCAGCTTTTATAGTTAAGGATGCAAAGCAGTGTTCATTCAAGTGCTGGCTTCATATCAGAGCTGGGCAAAATTTGTGGACCTATTTCAATGCAAAAATATATGACATACTCATTGCTTTTTCATATTGTCTCATTAGGTGACTTCTGTCAATGAGATTTTGATAGCCCCTGCCTTGGAGGCAAAAAATATGGGCAAGTCTGGCATGAGATTTCAACTCCCCATTTCATGGGGGAGACAAAGAGGAGGGCTGTGCATTAACAGAACATTTATTCAACACATAATTTGGAGACAAGGTCTACAGATTTTTTCTCCCTCCCTGGTGCTCTCTTAAATGTTCACTCAGCTGCGAGAATGAAGAAATGGTAGGGAAAAAGAAGAGCAGCAACAAAAAATGGCAAAGAGGAGTTGGAGAAGTATCATTCCAGTTCTACAGTGATGGCCTTTTACAACAGTCAAACCAGTAACTGTTGTGCTTAATTAAGATATGGAAATATTCTTATATACATAAAAATCTGTCCTTTCGTTACAAATAAGACACCCAGTAAAGTGTGCTTGAAAGCCATTACAAAATATAATTTAACAATACCAAGACACCCTCTTTTATTAAGTTGCCAAGGCTAGAATTTGAAATTGTGTTTATTTTAGTGTTCTCACCCCAGTTAGTTAGAGAGTTTGAAAGATGGCTCTGACGCAATGTGATGTGTCTCTCCACAAGGAAGTGGGAAAGCTTTAATTTATTTTGAAAATCTGTTTGCTGACTCAGAGTAAAAGTAGGGTGAGATGGAAGATATAAAGCACTGGTTAGTGTTTGCAATTACTTTCCTGTTGGCATCTTAATGGATAGAAAAGATATGAGTAGTGCAGGATAGGCACATAAAAATTAATTTAATTAATTTTGAAGGAAAAATAAATATATGGAATTGAGCTTAGCTAGATTTTTACCAACTGAAATATAGCTTGTGATAAGGTCTTCAAAGTATTCATATTTGCTGCATCAGAAATCAACATCAAATAATTCACATTCCATCTTTATCTTTTTAGAACTATATAAAAGTTACGTTCCTTTTCTGGATAAGGAGGAGGTAGAACTGAAAGAGAACATGTAATAGACAATAATAATTAACCAATTGCTTTTACTAGGAATAGTAAAGTATCTCTCAGCTAAGACATAAGTGGAGTTGGACTTTTGATGGTGAGAGGGACAGAAAAAGTTTTGGAATCTGGAGCAACAGAGATAGTTCTGCATCCTTACTTCACCTCTGCCAACTGCAGGAGAAGATGATGGTTTTGCAAAGCTCAGACTGCTGCTGAGGCTCTCTGCATGGCAATCGGGGGAGCAATTACAGTCAAACTAAACCTGGTGCCTGACACATGGTGAGGGAGTCTGGTTATTTGTATTTTCACCTAGCTCATACAGATAGCAAGAAATGGCCAGCTGCTCCTGCACTCATTTTCTTTCTACTTAGCACAACATGTTTGTATAGTGCCTAATAAAATAAAATAATTTTTAAAAGAATCATAACAACCCTTGCAGTTATCTTAATGATTGGAAAGGAGTGCAAAAACAACAGGGAATGAAGAATCCTGAAACACTATAGCTGTTTGCCATGATGTTATCTCTAACAAGAGATAAAGTTTTTATTCCCAACATTTTCCTCACTGAAATTGCTCGACTTCTCTATCAAGAGGGTAAAATTGGGCAAATTATACTTGCTGTTGAAGAAGCACCATTCCCTCTCACAATCTACTAAGCATAACCATGGTCCTGCTAAGCTGAACCTTTTAAATATACAGCAGAGCATGTCATTACAGGTAAGGAGCCCTGAATAAAGAGAGTAAGACATCTTCAGGAGGGGAAGGATGTGTGCCAGGCTTTGCTAAATTACATTGAGGGCAACTTATTAGCACCTCAGAAATGCAGATGTATATGTGAAAATTAATGCTAGGCAGGTGTTTCCAGAAATAAATCCCCTCTGTTACTTTTATAAAGACCTGACATGGAATCAGGACTGTCTTTCCCATTTGTCACACTGGCAGACTGAGCAGGTTTCATTGGTTTTGACTACATATCCATGGAACCAAGTGTGTAGTCAGCAGAGGGAGGGGAAGATGTACAGGAATGTGTATCCCAGACTCTTAAAGCACTGTCCCAAAGAGAAGCCTGTGACTCCTCACGGAGTAAGGAGGGAGCATTAGTAGCAAGCCTGGTCTGGATTCTAGGGCTGGAGGTGGTCTGATTACTCATGACCTGTATCCAACATGTTATCCTGGTCTTCTCTGCAGCACCCAGTGAACAGAGTTGTTGGCATTTTGTTTATGCCTGGCTATGTCCGGTCTCAAGCCTAGGAGCAGCCTGAGCTCCACCAGCTCTGCTGACTGGTTCCATCTGACAGCAGTGGGATTCTAGACTCTTAAGTCAGGTGTCTGCAATATAAACTGCTGCTGCTGAATTTAAGCATGGTGATAATTGCAGCTCTGGTTTCAAGCAGGTAAGGTCAGGTAGCATAAATCTGAGTTCAGCAGAGATGTGTTGATGTGTTTGTCTTTGGTAGGTGCACAGCTCCCAGGATGTAGTACATGAGACCACTCCAATCTCTGTTGATAAACTCCTCACTACATCCATCTGGGCTAGAGAAGAGAGTAGAACTTTAGTGCTTCCACAGAATCAGGATTCAGTTCTGGAACCAAAATCAATTAATATTTTGATAATTTTCCTGGGTGACAGGCAGTATATACCCTTCCCATGTGTGTAGCTGAAGCCAAACTAGGGAGAATGGTTGACATGGTGGAAGATAGATTCATGTGGGTGTGCAAGCTGAAGAAAGGGGCTGGTAAGAACCTCAAGAAGTTCAATGAAGACAAAGGCAAAGCCCTGCACAGACTGGCTGAGCAGGAGAAAAGGACCCTGGAGTCTCAGTGGATGTCAAGTTGAACATAAGTGAATAATATTTCCTTGAGTCATGGACCACCAACCACAATCTGGGCTACGTTAGCAAGAGGAAAGAACTCCAGGGAAGTAATTATCACATTGCCAGGGCACTCCTGGAAGCTCAGTCAATCCAAGTCCTGTTTCCTAAGGACACTATAGGCACTCTCATTTGAGAACTCACTTGGAATATATAGAGAAAACCCCCAACATCCCATGGTCTGAGCGTGTTTTCTGGAGGCTTAGGGCTCGGACCCTCATTTAACTGTAGTACATCAGTTCATGACTTATCACAGCAGTTATTTGTCCAATTTAAACATTCGAGCAGCTTTATTAAATTTACTGCTTAAGACTAAGGATGCTGTTAAGCACTCTGCTAAGCCAGGGCTTTAAAAGCTCATGCCTACACAGCATTTATCATGGGATCCAGAAGTGTCTCAGGCAATGCTATTGGAATACCATTACCACAGCTATCTATTAAGCCCTGGAGTGTCCAGGTGGCTGCTTCTCACTGTGTGGGTTTGCTCAGAAGCTATAAAAATTGTTAAAGGGCAGTTTTCTTCCTGCCACTATCTCTGTTTTATAGCCTTCATTAAAAGAGAATGATGAAAATGCCTAAAGAGAGTAGACAAGTTTACTGGTGGTACAAACAGATACCTGATTATATATCCCTTGAAAAATTTGGTCTATATTTGATTTGATTTATTTTTCACTAAAACTATTTCCAAGTAATAGCTATTAATTAACACTGTGAGGTAGTATACTAGCAAGGTCATGTGTGGTTATCTTAGACATTTCTTGAAAATTAAGTTTGTGGCTGTATCACAAAAGAAATTTCATTTCCGCTTGAGACTTCAGCTGCAAGTAGTAATGGTTGATGCATATAAAATATTATTGCCTTTGCAGTTTGTGGACCTGAGTTTTCAGTTACCTGATGATGCTTCAGTGTTGCTGAAATTGTTAGTTTGCAAGATTTTTTGAGGAGGTTATGGAATTTTTTTGCATTAGGAATTCATTTCTCTTTAGTGGAGAAAAAATACTTTTCCCCCAAAAAAATCCCCATGCTGATGACAGATGATGTTCATGAACCCAATTTCTGTGCCTTGCACTACTGTACATTCTCCTTTAGTTTTGTTCCTGCTCTGCAGAAGCCTGGAAACAGGAGTGGTGAAAGGAAGGTTTATGAACATGAATATGAAAATTTTACTAGGAGAGGAATTTTATTAATTTTTATTGAACCAATATTCATGCCTCCAAAGAGATCTAGTTTTGGAATTTTAATTTTGCTTGTTTGTGTGTTCCATCTGTGTCAGCTGGCTTTGTGACAGGCATGACCTTGCTTGAGAATGGGAAGGATAAATCAGAGAATTTTCTGTAGCACGGAACCTGTGCAATGACCGCCTTTATGGGCAACCCAAAGATATTGCTCCCCTCCCTCCATGACCACCTTCTTGACCTTAGTTTGGTCCACAGGGCACACTGGGGAGCTGCCAGCTCAGCACCGAAATGGGGAGTGAGAGGACCCTGGGGCAGGAATATGGAAACTCACCCGTGGAGAGTGCCCTCAGTGCCACAGGGTCCAGTGGGCTTTCCTCTGTGTAAACACAAATCATCAGAAATTCTGCAACTATCTTGAGCTGTACAAGTAGCTCCTTCTTAGTCTCTTCAGGCCTTTGTAAGATTTTTTTCAGACAGAAGCAGTAATGTTTGGTTAAATTTATGTGAAACCTGTGGTATAGGCAAAACAGCAATATCTGGATATCCAGGTCTATTTCTCCAGTGCTGCCCTTCTTTCACTGTAGCCTATAATATATCACTATTTAGTAAAAATTGAAAAGATGAAATATTTGCCTGACATCCTTGAAAGCTGTTCAAGTTCTGACTTGTCCAGAGGACATAAATTTGTCTGTAAAACAGATTTTATAAAACCTTGTACCTGCACACAGAGAGACTGCTCAGAAATTGCCAGGAAATGGCACTAACAATCTACCTCCACTACAATTTCATGAGAAAGGGGACAAGGGGACTCCTCCATCCTTTCACTACATCTTCTTCCACTACTCTGTGAGCAGCAGGCTTTGAACAGAAGAGTCTAAGAACCAGGTGTGCCCTAGACAGGTCCAGAGCTGTGTCATCATTATAAAATGCTGCCATCAACCCTGATCCTGGCATAAAATCCAAAGGTCCCCAGGAAGAAGAAATAATTTTTTTTGCTTCTTCTACCATTTACAATACAAAGGCTAAATGACATTGTCGTTTCTGTGTTCTGAAATAAAACCAGAAGGAATGATCATAACAATCACTGCAATAATGTAGGGGGGTTTGGTTGATATTTTGTTGTGAAACAAACAAAAAACCAAAACTAACAAGCAAACCAACTCACACCAAAAAATATCCATTGAAGAATGTGTAAAAAAGTCCAAACTTTTTTTTTGAAATTGAGAATGTAGTTCATTGTTAATAATTATATTAGATTAAAAAAAATGGTTGTTGGGCATGTACTTTTCCTTTGCAGCATAGAAAATCTGGGTGGTTTTTTTCTCACATTTATTATTAATTTCAGTTTAAAATAAATTCATTTCAAAATGCTTCATTTTGCATTTGAAAGAATGTTCAAGTTTCCTCTGCCTCAAAGAGCTATCCCTAAAATATATTTTGCTAGATGCGTAGGAATATTATGGCAAAAAAATGAGTATAAACAGTGCATAAAATTGACACATCAATATGAATTTAAGTAGCAGGGTGACTTGTATTGAATTTTTTCTTAGTACAAGGATCAATAATTTGTCTGTTGACAAATTTAAAATTACTGTAAGTGGCATACAATCTCATTTTTGTTTCTCTGCAAGATGATACTTTCAGAGACCCATGACTCCAGGTCAGGAGTGTGTGAATGTTGCCTGACCCCTTCAGTCTCAGCTCTGCAGGGGATGAGTGGGTTTGGGGTGGGTTGACATTGCCACTCCATTTGTAAATCGTGTAATCGATGCTGCAGTGCTAGAATTGTTTCATTCTATTTTGCATCAGGAGTTAACATCATGAAAATATATTTGGGCTGCAAATAAATTCATCTATTCCTTCAAATCCTAAATTAATCTCTAACAAGACTGGTGGCAGTAGCAGAAACTGCAATACAATTAGCATGACATTTCTCATAAGCAGCGGGCTATGTCAACTCTGGCCAGGCTAAAAACATTAAAAAAGCTTTTATTTTCTCTAGAACACACTAAGTAAAAGTACACAGTAATTTATTTTCCACTCTTCCTGGGTTTGTCTTGATGTCAGCCTTAACTTTACCAAATGCAGAACCTGCTGGGAGTGATTTTCATTCTAAGATTGTCCTCAATCTGCTAAGTACTGATGACAATACACAAGTGGTTACTGTCTTAATAACCAAGCAGCCTGAATTAGATACAGAGCATGGTAGCAATGCATTATGTATTGCTGGAATGGAATTTAAACTATTCAAGCGTACAAATTGAAAACTCATTCTGAAGAATTGCTTTGCTTTCCTAAACTGAGTATATGTTAAAAAAACCCAAGACATTCAAGAGACTTATTGCTGGAAATGAATGTAATAATATAATTCATGCTGTGTAAGGCAGACTTTAGTCTTGATAGATGGTGTTTGGTTGGTGTTAAACTCTGATTTGCAGAATAGGAAATTCCTTAAGGAAGCAAAATCTCTTGCCAAAGCTGGCATTGCGAGTGCACAGTGATTAACGGTGTGCCAAATCATTCACTAATAACTTAGATAGTCAGCCAACACAGCCACCAGCTGGTTTGAAAGCACCATGAAGGCAATTTACAGATCCCTTGGAAATTTAAAGTTTAAAAACATGATTGCCAGTATAATAACACCATCTTTAACTCAAGCTGGTTTTTAAAAAGAAAAAGCTAGAAAACTCTCACCTGAGCTGGAAAGAGCCAGTCTCCCTCCTCTGTTCACCAAGAAAGCAGTCATGTCCATTTTCTCTTTATGCAGAACAACACTATTCAAAGACCAATTGTCCAATACTCAACTAACATTTCAATACCTTCTTGAGCAGTTGGCTGGAGTTTTCCTTGGGTGAAGATGATGAGATTTTGCAGACAAGAAAGAAAATTTGAATATTCTGCCCAAGAGACCCTGTATTTCTGTGAACTTAGTCTGTCAGTATGTTAGGGCAGACACACCTCAGATTAGTTCATCATCCCATCTGCAGAAATAGCCTCTGTAGAGCTGGAGGTGTGAAATTGGCTTGTGTAGCTCATGGAGTTGTTTGACACTTTCTGCTCTATTCTTGCCAAAAAACAAGTGACTGGCTTGTTCCTGGTCCATCTCAGGGTTGGAAGGGCATAGACAGCTGCAATTTGTACATGGATTTAGGAAATCCTGTGCTGTGACTGGTCATGTTCAGCACATGGTGTTGGCACAGGAGAATAACATATCTGCAGTTCCTCTATGCCCACAGCCTCCCCACAGAAGAACTCAGTGGTTTTTTCTGCACTCTTGACTCAAGAATGTTTCAGGATTGTGCATGGTGGGAATGGAATGAGGTTGAGGGACAGCTGAGTGGTCCAGCAGGGTAAGTTATGGACTTGGAAGTAATTGTTCCTCTCTTCTGGTTTCTGTATGACTTATGGCCAGATTTCTCCCAGACCTCTTCATGGACTGTGCTTTTCAAGGCGCACCAATGATTTGATCATTACTGTTGTGTAATCCTTCTTCATTTCTGCCTTTCCTGGTCCCAGAGAACAAGGAAAATCCAAGCCCTGCTGGGTGCCCTGTTGAGCAAGGTTGGGTGGCAGTGGGTTAGATTTGGGAAAGACAAGGATTACTTAAATATCCATATCCAGCTTCTACTTCTGCCAAGGCAGAAGCCTTTAGAGGAACTAGAAGAAGAAATAATGCCACTTTTAGGTTTAGTGGGCAATGGGAAAGTGTGTGCACCTCTGGAAGTTAATATGGCATTCTCTGATAGCAACAAGTAAATTGGAGAAAGCAAATATATTAAATATATTAAAGGGATGAGCCTCAGACATAGCCCCTTTTGTGTGTCTTTCCAGGAATTTACATAAGAAAGCCTTTCTGTCTGAGAAACCAAGATGTCTTAATTTTAAAGCCTGTGAAGGTATTGTGACCTCCAATAATTCCTTGGAACAAAATAATGTGTTTTTCTGTCAGAAATACAAATTCAGTTGTTGTCTTTTTGGGTCTATGGTTTTCAGTTTTGGGTGGTTTTCCCCCTTCCCATATTTATAGAATACTTTAGTGCAGCTATCCAATATTTCTTTCTGATCTTAACCCAAAATATATTTAGCAAAATCTAACAAGTTTCATTTCAGAAACTTTGAAATGTCATGATTAAAATATGGCAATCAAAAGTGTTAAAATAGACATTTTCTAAATGCTTCCCCCTTTAGTTTAATTTCTAAAATCTTGTTAGGCTTGACACTCTTCAAAATATTTATGGGAAAATATTTGACTTAAAAGGGAAGATACACGATTGTGCCAACATCAATCTTCTGAATTCATGAGCTTTCAGTCAGAGACAATATTGGGCACTGAGCCTTTCAAAGCCTTAGTGAGATAATGATAAATTATCCTCATTTTTTATAGAGAGAAAGTACAGTTAGGCATTTGCTCACAAAAAGAACAGAGCTGCCTGAGACAGTTCTGAGCCAGGAGGCAAAACAAAGGCAACCTTCAAGCTGAGCGTGGGCTGTGGTCCCTTATGAGGCAGTAGGAATCTTCCAGGACTGAGCTGAAGCCTATGAGGTTATTCTTTGCTGTTTCAGTTGATTTAAATCCATTTGCTGTAGGGTTTTAGCTTCTTAATTTCCTATTGTCGTGGGGCAGAGAGCAACTGAAATCAAAGCACTGTAAGGATTATTGTTTCATTCTCTCTTAAATTGTGACACTTTAAAACAGAGTTCATCAACAAGAGTATGGCCTCCACTCAGGTTAAATGTAACTGCTCAGTGTAATACAGAAATCAGCTATTCTGCATCCAAAGTTACAGAATACTGATTTGTAGACTCATGGAATCATAGACTCATACACTCATAGACTCATAGAATCATAGAATAATAGAATGGCTTGGGTTGGAAGAGACCTTAAAGACAATTTAGTTCCAACCTCTGGCCATGGGCAGGGACATCTTCCACCAGCCCTGTGCAGCCTGGCCATGAATGCTTCCAGGGATGGGGCAGCTACAAGTTCTCTGGGCAACCTGTGCCTCACCACTCTCACAGGAAAGAATTTCTTCCTAATATCTAATCTAAACTTCCCCTAAGTTTGAAGCTACTGCTCCTTGTTCTGTCACTTCATGCTCATGCAAAAAGTTCCTCTCCATCTTTCTTGTAGGCTCCCTGAAGATACTGAAAGGCCACTATTAGGTCACCCCTAATCCTTCTGTTTTTCAGGCTGAACAATCCCAATTCTCTCAGCCTGTCATTGTAGGAGAGGTGTTCCACCCCTCTAATCAGCTTGGTACACCAAGCTCAAGACCTGAAATAACTTTTGGTTGATCAGTCCTAGAATGATAAAAGGGGTGTAAAGTGCTGCTGTCATTGATTGGGGCTTAAATATCACAATGGTTTTGACCAGTGTGCATCAATGAACTAGGGACAAATATTAAAATGACCTTCACTTCCATGGAAGAGACGAACATTCCCAGGAAACATCTATCATGGTAGAGATAGCCTCCTGAAGCAGAGCTTCATTTGGGATCTCAGTAACAAATTAATAGGTCTGGCTGTCAGGAAGAGTCTCCTGAAGCTTTTCTAATTGATTCACATTGATGCTGTATACACCTTTCTTCCCTCATTGTGTTTAATTCTTCTTTCTTCACTCCACATACTTATTGCCATTATTTCTTCACTCCACATACACATGCCATTCCTCATTATTCATTCCCACCAGGATCATACAAAGAACTGAGCTCCTAATTCCTTCTGAATTTATTTTCCCATCCATTTTTTGTTTTCAATGATTTTTTCCCCCTAAAAAAGACTTCAGTGCCTTGGCTTCGGATTATGGACAAAAACCATAATCTCAATACACTCAATACAGATCATAATACTTCTGTTTGCACAGTTTTGGTAGAATGGGACAGTTTGTGTAGTGCAATGTAACTTTGTACAGATTTTCTCAACAAAGAGCACACCAGGTTTGTCAATTCAGATAATATTGACCAACCTTTTAATGTCTTTAACTTCTTCAAGTGATATTCTTCACTTAAAGAGGGTGTTTCAGGCTTTTGATATTTTTTTATTTACATTTTAAAATTTTACAAAACTTAATGATTTGTGTGCAAGGAAAACGACTGGGTTTTGCAGAATATTCTCCTTTGGACAAGCACAAAAATTCAGAAGTTTTTTGGCCATATAAGTGCAGTTTTTCATTATTTTTGAGACGGGGATTTATTTAGCAGACATGAGGGGAAAAGAACATCCTCCAATCAGTCCTAAGCCTCACTTTCATCTGTTTCTAATCTTTGTGAATTATCTTTCCATTACCTCTGATATACCCAAGAAGGATTTAGAGTTCTGTGATTATATCCCTACTTATGTGATTTTCTTGATTATTAATGACAACAACGTCTTACAAAAGTATTTAACAAACCAAATGAAGGAGCACTTAAACATCTGAGGGTTGGGGGACATCTTCAAGAATTGGATATTCATATTCAATCGCCTTGGAGTCTCATAACTCCTGGGATGTAAAAGTTTTCTTTATAACAACAGCAGTGCTCCATACATCACAAGTCATGAGGATAGGATAAACTCCCAGGCTTTCATTTTCCTCTTACTTCCCTCTTCAACTTGTCACTATAGTAACTCTTATCCCTCTCTGTAGGCAGATCTCAATTTAATCTTCACCTGCAAAGGATCCCACAATGAAGAGAGGCAATTTGTGTTGTTGGTAACTCAATGGACACAAAATAAACCTGTGTGTCCTTATGTACCAATCTGTAGAAAACATATTTAAAGTTTCCTTTATCCCCAGAGAAAGTTGGTTTCTCAGATCTCCAATTTCCCCAAGTAAGGTCTGTTTTGCCCATGATGGTGATGGGTGAGTGACCTTCCTTGTCCCAGCTCATGAGACTTTTGTTAACCTGGAGGGGGAGTGATAGATTTGGTGGGCACCTGTAACTCAACCAAGGTGAATCCACTGCAGATACCACCAAAAAAAAGTAGAAGTTTAATAGGCATTAGTTTTCATCCAGTTTCATCTGGATTCTTATAGTTTTCATTTTCCTTCCTTGCATTTCTAGATAGAAATTATGATGAGAAATGTAGACCTAGATACAACCTGCCAAGGAATCTGCATTGATTTAAGACCCAAACCCAGCTTGTGCTATTCCTATGGATAAAGACTCTCCTCTCCAGGGCCAAAAAGAAAAATTATCTGTATGCATGCCAGACTGAGAGTTTGATTTAAACAGGTTGTCAAGTTTGAATCCTGAGGATTGGATCTGCTCTCTAAGAAGCCTTGAAACCTCAATATTAGTTAATATATGTTGAAACTATGAGGTTTTTAGTACTGTTGCTGTGTTGCCTCAGTATAAGTAAAAACTCATTAACTTTATAATACAAGTAAATCCTACTGATGCCAGTGCAGTTGATCAAAGACCCTGACATCTATAGAGCAATAAGGGAAAGCAGAAAAAGACATACATTTTTAATATCATTTATAAAGGAGCTTTGGAACAAAGTGGATGTTAATCTTAGAGCTTCAGGCACTGTGACTTGCCCAGGTCAGGGGCTGGGTAGCACTCAGGTGAATACTGTTGAACCTGGAGGAATCTGTGTCTCAAAAGATTTTTGTCAAAGCTGGCAGTGCAGCAGTGGACTATTCCATGTATTCCCTGCTCATTCCAGTCCAGGGTGGTTTGACACCTACATCACACATAAACTTTATTTAAACACACTGAATAGAGATGTTGAGTATAAAGGATTTCAGGAACAGGTTTTCTTGAACTTTAAATTTTAATGGTTTTTTTTTTCCCAAATTTTTTCTTCTACAATTTTTATACTGAAATATAATTTTAATACTAAACAGAAGTTTGTGTTTTTATATACCTCCTCAAAACCCCCAAACCCACAGATTTCTCTAGCAAGTAATATATACATTATTGCTTCTGCCTGCCAGTGTTATCAGCCTACCATATATGAACACAGTCTGCTTCTAAACCATAACCAAGTACTGCATAGCCTTCCAGATCTTTAATTAGCATAATGAGCAATTGATGACATTTAATAAAAGCTTGTCTCTCCTTGTTGTAGTTCTGGTATTATTTAACTGTGCAATCTATGGGAGGCCATGGTTAACTCAGTGCCGAAAATTTTGAGTCACATTCTCACATGATATGCATATGATCTGAGAGAGCCACATTACCACCTTAAATGCCACTTTTCCTGTTTGTAGAGTAGAAATTAGTCACAATGATGTTAAACTCTTCTATAAAGTGCTTTGGATGAGATTCCTCTCAGCATTATGTACTTAGAACATATTTGTCCTCATCAAAGCTCACAGGCCAGTCAGACAGCACTCTGATCACCGCAGTCGGTGAAGTTTAGAATGATTCACCTGAAAAAAATAAGGTTCCCACCATAGCATGAGAAAAGTCTCCAGTTAAATTATTTAGTTTCAGCAATTAGGTTTGCTCACACTGTAAAATCTAAGGTTGCTTGAAGACATTTACAGATGAAGACATTTATGTGGTATGGCCCCACATTCAATTAGAGATGGCTCTATATGTGGGTATATTAATTTGAGTGAGTGACAACTCGTGAGCTGGGAGCACAGACCATCCTTGGTGTGTCTGGACAGTTAGTAGAACACTGGAACTATAAGTAGAGCTCTCAGACTTCTATAATATTTACTGCTTTACTTTATGAAGAATTATCATATTAACTTTTTATAATTTTTTTCTAATCACAGCTTGAAATTAGTGGATTTTTGGATCAAAAAAACATAGAAAAAAATTGTTGGAAGGGATTTTGGGAACTCATTGGATTTAATACTTTATGCAGACTGGTGCCAACTCCAAAATTACATTAGTTTTCCCTGGACTTTCTCCAATCAAGTTTTTTAATATCACCAAGGAGAGATATGCCACAACTAGTGATTCTCAGGATAATTATTATATCCATGTTTGACCATTTTAATTCTGACTTTTTTTTTTCCTTATTACACACAGAAATTCTCTTGGTGCAATCTGTGACCACTGTCTCATCTTTCACTGAGTACCTCTGAGAAAGAGTCTGGCTCCATTTCCCCTACATCTCCTCTTTGTGCACTTGGTCTTTCCGTATCAATTGAATGCAGTCACACTGTAAGATAGGCTGTAATTTAATTTATATAACTGGCATATCCTTAGTTAATACTGTTCATATTTTCAAAGTAATAAAACAATATGATGATTGAAAAAACCCAGAAATTTTTGGCTGCAAAATGCATCTGAATATTTATCAGTGAGTTTCAGGTCGCTATTGAACAGGCTTCTTTCAGCAAGGCATTTTATAAAGACTCTCTGTGACAGCTTCTGCAGGGGGAGTTGCTGATGATAATCATCATCTATGCATTTTCAGCATGAATACTTCAGAAATTACCAAGCACTCCTTAATAATTTTGTTCTTTCTGACATTTATGAAAATTAGTAAACTGTGAAATTAAGAAAGGACTGGCAAAAAGGGTCACAGTGTATTTTCCTGTGATCTGCAGAGCTAGGCTCACATGAATCAAATAACAAGGAAAAAGAACTCATGTAATTCTTTTTCATTATGAATCCTTAGCTGTTGTAAATGAGAGAAGCAATCTAAATCACTAATTCAAACTGCCCTGAAAGCATCATCATTATGAAATGGAAGACAGATAAAATAATAAGGAGAAAAACATGCTTTCTCCACTATATATAGATGATTTGTGATGTTGAAATACATTTCCAAGACAGTCCCAATCTTTACCCAATCTCTTGGTTGTTGGGGTATTTAAACAAATAAATAGTAAATAAAACAAGTTATAACCTTCTTCTACAGCAAACCTTTCCCTCAAAAAACTTACTGAGGCATCCTTAACCAGTCTGTCTCCTGTGAATGGTCCCTTGCAGATCCTGTTTTTCACATTGTTCCAGGAATTTCAGGTTGCCCCTGAGGAAATACAGCCTAGAGAACATGTTAACAGCTAGACATGGATGAATAATCATGGCCCAGTTCTTGAACCTGAGACCTGGTCCTGCTTGCTATTGTGCACGTCTTTGGGTATTCAGAGAGCTGTTCTTCTCTTCTGACATGTCAGGAGACATTCTTTTCATTTCCAAGGGTTTCAGTACTGTTCATTCTGATAGACAATCATGGTGCAATGAATCATTTGCTTTCTGAGGCTTTCTTTGTCACCACATAAATTGCAGAGCTGTGGTTTAATACACATTCCCCCATTTTGCTGAGGCAGCAGACAGGAGAATTTAGAACATGTCAGACCTTCATCACAGCATTACCTGTCAGATGACTCTTTCTGTCAAGACACACAAGTAACTTTAAACCTAAAACCAAAATAAAACAGTATTTTTCTTCCCAGAAGAAGAGTCATGTGTTGCCTCTTTTGGGTGAAGTAAAACGGAATTTTTTCCTTAAGCACTTCCATGCATATTCTGAACTCTTCAAACAAAACCATTTCAGCACTGGTAAGATGGGAGAAGTGGATGACAAGCAGGTTCTCAGCTCCACTGAAATGTGCATTCAAACACTGAAGCTTTAAATGTGCACTCCCAGAAATTCTATATAATTTTGACCACATAAAAAGTTTGGAGTCATTGAAAACATGTGTGATGGGTGAGAGCAAGAGGCACAGTTCTCAGATGATGGAAGCTATTGTGTAGATCTTTCCTTTCCTGAAAAAAATTGGCAACTTATACTTGATTCCTACTTCACTACTTGAAAGATTTGTTTTCCTCTGAGCCTTACATGTTTTATATAAGTATTTCTAGAATAAATTCAATTTGTTAGAAGTTCTACACTTCAAAAAAGCTAAAATGAAGGTAATTGCTCTGAGAATTTGGGGGTTTGGCTTGGGTTTATTTTCAAATTGCAAAGCAGTCTCCAGAGATATTTAGTGCTAATACTGACCTGTTTGTGACTGCAGTTTATTTAAAATAGTGCTTTAACTGCAATATTTCTGTACAGTCACAGCATTGTTTTAAATTCCAAGTGCTTTCCAGTAGCTTGATCAATTCTAACAGTTTTTCTAGAAATTCAAGCTAGCCTGACTGGTCTTTAATTCTCTGTCTCAATTGTTTTCAGTGATTTCAAGAAACTTCCTGCCTGAACTAGGTCAGTGTGCTCAAAACCACTGTCACTGTGATCATATCTGTCCTGTCTGCTTTCTGGAAGGTGGGAATCAGAATTCCAAATGGCAAGGAGTTGTCTGGAGTAGAAATCAATGCTTGCTGCTGACATCTTCCTGCAAAGGAAAATTACCTGAAAAAACTACTCCAGGATCACAGTTGTTTGAGCTAACTTGTGTAAATAAAGGGAATTTTTGATAAAACATTGAAGTCAATCTCCAGATATCAGTATAGGGGTAGGACTAAAGGTAAGCTGCAGAAGTCTGAGCCAGTCATCAAAACAGAATTTGTAATTTATTGTCAAGACAGTAAGAAGAAATGACCAAATCCTTCATCAAGGACAAGTGAACTCTTTCAATCCACAAAAGCTCAAAGATGATTCCTACCTACTTTAAAATTTCCCATGCCAATGCCAGCTGTCTAGCAGAGATTTTGTGAGATTCTGTTCATCTGGAAAAGTTTCTGCTGTGTAGGAAGCATTAAAGCTGCATTTACCTCCATGTGACCTGTATGCTCTCTTTGTTGACGCTATTAGTGTAGTAACCATCTTGTCACAGCCTACAGGACAGAAGTAGAGATCTTGCATCACACAATGTTAATTCTCAAATAGGAATGACCAAGGTATAAGAGAACTTTAGTGATGTCCCATGGTCAATCTTCTATAGACCTAAATATATTTATTTCTTGCCTATAAAATTTTTGAATGCCGGAAATTGTACTGGAGCACACAAAACTTTTTTTTCATGGCTAATTTCCTGCTTCCTTATTATTCAGTTTCTATAATTGTGAATGGAGGGTGGATGCTGTCTTGTATGTGAGCTGGTGCCCAAAACAAAAGCATATTTTGAAGCATCCCATCCAGAGGCAAAGGAATTTCTTCAGATTGCCAACCCAGATTTACATCTGGGACATGAATTTACATCATGTGGACTGAACGGAAAACAGGGATAAAAAACAATCCCAAAGCTATACTATCATTGTTCAGATTTTGTTGAACAAAATGTTTAATGCAGCCTGGCTTTCAGAGAAACTCCTAATTAAATAAGATTCAGTACTTCATTTTACACAGGTGATCAGAGCCAATTAGAGATCTTGCCCAAAATGTGGATAAGCAGAAAGGAACACAGATCTCTGTCACTGTGTACAAGGCCATCCATCCTTCCCCAGGCTTCAGAGGCTTTTGCTGCTCTCTGGCACACACAAAAGTGTTGCTGGTTCAGAGGAGGCACCACAGGTGAGTACACACAGCAGGGCTGGGACAGAAATTCCCAAAAACAAACACCATGCACCCAGTTGGGATGGAGACAAAGAGAAAGCTGGGGAAGGTTTAAGGCCTCTTGGTGTCCTCACCCCTGTATGAATTTAGCACCCACTTCATGTTGGATTCAGCGTCTTGACACAGCCCAGGTCCCCATGACCTTCTGCAAAGGAATCAGCTGTAGATCACACCCATGGGTCTGTGGCATGGGAGCCAAGTCAATTATAACTTAGCAGCTTGACTAAGGTTTAGAAGCATAAAAACCCTTGCACTTGCTTTTTTCTGCACAAGTCCTCATCTTTGAAACTGGGATAATGCTGACCTTCCTCACACAGGGGTTAAGAGAAACCCATTAATGTTTGTGACCAGAAATAAATTTAGAAGGTTAAGTGGTTGCTGTCCATGCCAATAAGTCATCACATTGGGCATAAAATTAGAGTTCACAGTGACCTTTCTTTTCCTAAAATATTCTTGTGGGCCAGACTCTGGTATCTTTAAATCCAGAATACACACATCTGTAAGAGCAGATCTGTTGTAGGTTTTCTGTGATAAGAACTAATCAGAACATTTTGTTCTCATTTTAATATAAACAACTCTTACTATTAATCAGATATCAAAGTTCATGCAAATCCTTCCAGGCAGATAAATATTTTTTATTACTACCATAAAATTGATGACAAATTAATTGTTCCTCATTTCCATAAACATATCTAACAGTAGAAAGTCTTTCCTAGGTAGTGTAATTACCTATTAATTATTTTCTTGTCTTCATAAAAATTAATGCATGAAAGAGAGAAACAGAGAAATTTATGTATACACTAGAATGTAGAAAAAAGCTTCCCTTGTATGGGTGTAAGCTTTTATGTAGGACTTCACTAATGGTTTCTGTATCAGCTAAAAATTTTCAGGTTCATCAGAGTAATTATGATTCCTGACACCAGCTCCTGTCATAAATGAACCTTCATTTTTATGTATGCTTCTGCTGAGAAAATTATGGCTAGTTCTAAAGTCACTGGGTTCCCGAGTTACTTGGGAACACTTGATATATAATTTGTATGCATACACAGCTTTGCCAAATACTGTCCTTTTATTCTTTCCAGGGACTGGAGCAGGGGAAGATCATTAAGACTTCTGCAAAAAGGCTGTGATACCTTGCTGTGCTCTTTAGCCATTGTCAGCATTCTCCCTCCCATTTATAAGGAAGGAAGCAATTGTCTGTAGCTGTGAAAGTCATTGAACAGGCTGAGCTCTTCTGGCCCTTCTGAAAAATATCCAGAGACAGCCAAAAGTTCAAGACAACAATAAAGGCAGGATGTAGAGACTGGAGACAGGACTGGGGGTAAAGCACATGGTGACATTTCCTCTCTCTTTCTTTTGCTACAACCAGCCCTAAGACATGGAAGTGAAGTGCCATCTTCTACTCTCTCACCCTGCAGCCAGACTTAATGTGAAGGTTTGCTTTGAGGCAGCTTTATATCAGAGAAGGTGACAAATTGCTGAAAATTATAGAAAATCAGAGGTTCTGAATAGAGAAAAACTCCCAGTTGTGCTTGTGGCTCCACAGGGCTCTGATATTCTGGGAGGTTCTCTGTCCCTGGCAACTCTGCAGGGGTTGCAGGGCACCTGCATATGAGGAAACCCTACAGGAGTTTCCCTCCTGGAAGCTCTGGACATGCACGAGCACTGGAGGAAGGGTGTTCATACACACCAGAGTGGGAAGCAGGGTGAGATCATTCTTGTTTCTGACTATGGATATATGACTAACCATGCCAAAAGATATATTGAAACCTATCCTGAGTCCCAGAAACTTCTCACTGGTAGTCACAAAAATATTTCCTGGGGAGTGGAATCCATCTGAAATCTCTGTATGCTCTGTCTTTGATGAAAGTAGGCAAATTAAATGTTAGTTGAATTTCACAAATGACTACACTGGGTTAACAGTATCAATAGTTACCTGCTACCAATAGAGCTTCTACCTGTGAAGAACATCTATAACCACCAGAAAGCTTTTTTTCTTCTTGT
The DNA here is from genome assembly GCF_001522545.3 of Parus major. Taxonomy (NCBI): domain Eukaryota; kingdom Metazoa; phylum Chordata; class Aves; order Passeriformes; family Paridae; genus Parus; species Parus major. The sequence continues at coordinate 143,581,594 of NC_031769.1, forward strand.
CTTTGTTTGAAACTTGAGGCTGTGTCTCTATTATTAAATTCAGTGGTGGCAGGGAGGTTTTGTAGGTAATGAAAGTCATTGTCCCTGCTGCCAAATTGCCAGAATGGCCCCCAGAGTAGCTGCACTCAGGGCTGGAGACACAGAGCATCAGGCAGATCAGGCCCATTCCCTACAGGAACCTTGGATGTCACCACCCTGACCTGAATGTTAATAGAGTATAATAATATGAACCTAACTCTATCCCACACACTCAAGTTTGTGGAGAACAAGAGATCCCCAGAGCCTGGAGAGGGATCACAGGTCAGCAGAACAGCACCTGGAGGGCACCACAAAGGAATTTTGGCTACTCCAACCAGTAATTTGGCATCATTGAGAGCCCAGCCTGAATGCCTCTATCACACACACACACATTTACCATGAGGAATAGAAAAAAGCAGTTAGAGGTGTGCAGGTGCCTGGGTGGCTGTGATTTATGGGCACCAGAGAGATGTGGTGGGATGGCTCCTGTGACTGGGGGACTGGAGTAGAAGGATCCAAGCTCTTTGGGAAGGACAGGCAGGGACACAAGGAGGGGTGACACTCTCCACATCAAAGACAAGTCAGAGTGCACAGAGCTTCACCGGGGATGGAGGAGGAACTCTTGGATCAGGATTAAAGGGAGGGCAGGGACAGGTGACACTATAAGGTAGACCTGCTGCAGGTTACCCAGCCAGGAAGAATGAGGGGATGAGGCCCTGTAGAGACAGATGGGAGTGACATTTCCAAGCCCCCATCCTCCTGGGGGACTTCAACCACACCAGTATCTGTTGGGGGGACAACACAGCAGGGCATTAGCAATCCAGGAGGCTCTGAGGAAGTGTTGATGACAACTTCCTTCTCCAAGTAATGGAGGAGCTATGAGGAGAGGTGTTATTCTGGACCTTGTTCTCACTAAAAAAGTAGGGGTTGAGGTGGAATGTGAAGTTCCAGGGCAGCCTTGGCAGCGGTGACCCTGAAATGGTGGAGTTCAGGATCCTTGGGGCAGCAAGGAAGGTGCATAAGCTCACTGCTCTGGATCTCAGGGGAGTAGACTTTGGCCTCTACAGGGATCTGCTTGGTAGAGTGCCATGGGATAAAGCCCTGGAAGGAAGAGGGGGCCCAAGAAAATTGGTTAATATTGAAGGATTGCCTCCTACTACCTAAAGGGGTCTACAAGAAGGCTGGAGAGCAACTTTTGAGAAGGGTAGGTAAAGATAGGACAGAAGGAGTTGAATATAAACTGAAAGAGAGTAGGTTTAGATTAGACATTAGGAAGAAATCCTTTCCTGTGAGAGTAGTGAAGCACTAGAGTAATTTGCTCAGAGAAGCTGTGGGTTTCCCATCCCTAAAGGTTCCAGGCTGGGCTGGACGGGGTCCTGAGCAACCTGGTCTAGTGGAAGGTGTCCCTGCCCATGGCAGGGGGTTGGAATGAGGTGATCTTTAAGATCCCCTCCAACAGAAATCATTCAGTGGTTCTGCTAATTTTTCCATGCTCCAATTATAGAGAACAATACAGATATATTTAACTTCTTGGAATAGATGTAGTTTAAACTTTTGGGGGATGAAATGATAATTGCAAAAGAGATCAAGGATTTGTTTTGCATAATATGTCAGCAGAGTATGTTGTGCATGATCTTATAATGTGCACTTCAGTACTGGCAATTATATATCTCACTGTAGAAATCTCACTTTTGTAATTAATGTTGCTTCATTTTCTACTGGGAAATATAATTCATGAGTGGAATGGAAAAAAACCTTAATGAATCAATGTCAGTGTTCAAAGGCTTGAAAAGCCTGTGGCAGAAATTAGAGTTGTTTAAATGATACAAGCAGGTAATCCTATCACAACCTAACAAGACCCTGTTTATCTTCAAGGCTGAGGTAACTGATACTCAGACTTTCAATATAAGCCACATTTGTTTAAAATCCTTTTCCATGTACTGATTTGATGAAACTAATTCTGTCTGTGCAGTGATTAATTTCCTAATGAAAACTAGCAACCAGCATGTAAAAAACCTTCAAATCTTTAAAGAAGCATAAGTTAAAATATTTATTCTTTTGACCAGTATGCTAAAAGATGTTACATATGATTCATATTCTGCTTATAAGTGGGAGATCTTTACGCTAATCCTTCTCTTTATAGCTGTCTGTCCACCTCTGGTGGGCAGTCATTCTGTTCTTCACTCACTTCTTGTGTTCAGCTGTTTAAATGTTAAGGAGTCATAGGAAAACTTTATCACTGACAAATGTGTGGGCAATCAAAGAAGCTACCCTGAGTAGAGCCTGACTCTCAGTCTGAAGTCTGAGAGTGTGCAAGATCCCCCTTTTCAACTACTGGCAACAATCTTTATTGTGAAATGTGAGATTGCTTTTCTGTGTCAGGGGTGTGACACAGGACAGCATCTTCTGTGTGACACAAAAGTGGTGAATCCACGGAAGATGGAGACACAAGAGAAGAGGTTAAAATCTGGTTAAGTCACTTCACTGATTCATTGTTTATTTCAAAGTTGATGCAATATAAATTGTCTTCTGCTGAGCTATACACATTGCTGAAGAAAATGAGACAAATTGAAAATCTTAGTAGAAGAAATGTTCTGGCAGGCAGCATTTTGGTTGCAAGGCACACCCAGATCACTGAAGATGTTGGTACCTGAAGGTTGACCTTGGGGTAATGAAAAACATGCCAGCTTGAGCACAAAACAGGAGCTTAGGGGTTTACTATACATTCAGATATCATCAGTTTGTGTTTTATCTGTCAATTAAAATTCCAGGAGCTTTGTGGCTTAAGAAAATCTTAGTCATTTTATACATCTGTTAAAGGAAATATGGTTCATTCCTCACTTGCTGAGTTACTTTTTTCCCTTTTCTTAATGTCACTCCTGATTTGCTGCGCTATGGGCTGGCTTTTGAAATGTTCTTATATGGACTTGAAAAACCTGATCTTCCACCAAGTCAAAGGCAAACCCTTCAATTGCTTTAGTGAAGCTGATCCTCAGTTGTCATCTGGAGGTGAAAGTCCCTCTCCATTGCAAGCCTGAGAAGAAATGAGAATGAAAACATGAATTAATTTCTCTGTTTCTGTCATGAAAGTCACATCTGAGTGTTCAGCACTGCATTTTATCTGACACTAATAATGAGACATTAGCATTGTTGAAGTCCAGTCCTGAAGGATTACTTATTATAAAAACACCATTCCAACTGTGAAGTTTGGAAGTGATTAGAAATCTCCTTAATTTCCAGGTTTTTTTCTTAAGAAACAGCTTCCTCGACTTCTGAAACCTGAGGGGGGAAAATGGCTTAACATTTTTGATACCAAATTTGGAATTTGAAGCAAAAGGCTTCAAAGATTTTTCTGAAAATGTTGGACTCAGTTCTTTTCATCTCCATCAAATCTTCCTTTAAAGTGACTGCATTCCGTTTTGCTGCAAAACTGTGTCTCACAGGAAAAATATGATTCATCTCACTGTGAGTTAATCTTGCATCCCTGAAGAACCAACAGTGCTTCTTGTGGGAATGGGGTTTCTTTTGGTCCAGAAGGAAGGGGTTAAGGTGCATAAACACAGGTCATAAAGGCATATTAATCATGGAGTATGTACTAATGAGGCAGCTGCTCCAGCTCGATTAGAATTACAGTCATTACCTCACCCCTTTGCCTTTGCAGAAGTGTTATTTTTAATTGGAAGCAGCACTTGCAATTCCCCTCATCCAGCTGATTATGAAGGAGCATTGTCAGGAGTAGAAGGCAGTGTGATGTTTTAGCAGGGCATTGTGTGTGCTCTCCCTTGTGCCAGCTCCGTGCCTTCCCCCCAGGTAGAGCAGCAGTTTATTGAACAGCCTGGCTGCTCAGCTGAAAGAATAAAGTGTGTAAATGATGAGCACAAGGACTCTTATGTGTCACATCAGCGCTGACCCCGTGCAGGAAAACTGATTATTGCTCTTGAAATGCTCTTGAGGATGGTACCTGCCTCTGGCTGCTGATTCTGTGTTGAATAGGAAAGGAAACTAATGGGAGGGAGTAGATGGGAGGTGATGAACAGCTACTGAAATGGGACCCAGTGTGCACTCCTCCCACTGCAGATACAGAAACTGATTGTGTTTGTGCTCTCACAAAGGGGAGTTTTGTCCTGTCTGAGATTCCCTGTCCTAAGGAGGTCAGTTTTGTGGGGAAGACACTCAGTGCTCTCTGCTGTGCGAGGAGTGCACCAGGCTGTCTCTGTGGTGCACATTCTGTGGCAAGCAGGAAGGACAGCCAGGTGAAATGAATGCAGACAGTGTCCTGAAGAAAGGAACCTTGCTTTTGCAACTCTTGAAAGAAATGCTTTGAACTCTGAGGGAACCCTTGTGTGACAGTCAGTTCTCCAGCACTTGGAGCTCAGTTTTGCATTTTTCAGTCATGCATTCATGAGATGTATTTTCTAGGCCTGCCTCATTACCCAACACTGTCAGGCTTTCTGGGCCATCAGTTAAATGTGCAGAGCTGTGGTTCACTTTACTGATTTCAAATCTGAGTGTTCGACCCCTGAAAAAGAAATCTATCAGCCTCAAAACTTCTCCAGAAAAGGCCATACTGCAAAGTCGTGGATCCCACAGTCATACTGAATCTCACTTAATTTGCTTTCCTTATATCTCCAGCAATAATTCTTACAAAACTAGAATATCTCATCACTTAACTCCTTCTCTACCTGAGGGATCTACTTCAGATGTTACTACTCCTAAATACCTAAATATATGTGTAGAAAGTAAGCTTCAAGCTTAATACCCTGGGGTTTGTAATCAAATAACTGATAACACCATGCTTTGCTGTAATTTTGAAAATTGCTTGCCGTCTTCTGAATTAATTTTCTTAACTCTTCTATTACTATTTTTATTTTTCTCTTTCAGTTTATTTTTCCTTTTGGTATTTTTTTCCCCCATGCCCTCTAGAAGGCTGCTTTAATCTTCCATTAAGGTAAAATCCAGAACCCAATGAATCAGTGGAAAGTTCAGCAAAGATTAAAACAATCAAATCTTGAAAGTTTATCTATCTAGAGACCCCCTAACAAAGAGATAAAGGTGGTACCTTGCATATTTTCTGAGACTTTTATAAAATATTCAAATAGATATATTGGTGTATATTTTATTAATGTGATATGTATCAACTGTGACAAAACACTCATCAACATTTCTTTTTGCTGTTCTTTTTCACACAACTATGGCTCATTCAGAGCATAAATATGCTCTTGATTTTAAGATACTACAAAATAAACGGTTTCCAAACCCAAAAAACCATTAAAAATATTTTAAATGTTATCTATTAAAAATAGATAACCTTAGGGAAAAAAAAGGTAACTTCAGAAGCCTTCTTTCTCTTAAACTAGGACCTGGGATGAATCTTCTCTTTAGACAATTGGATCTTTTTCTCTGAGTCTGAAGAGATCATCTGTTTTTTTCAAAGACTCCTGATTAAACTGGGGTCAATGTCTGTCTGAGATGATAGAATTTCTATATATATCTGTTCACGCACAAACAGATACTTGAGGGTCAGATTTTATAGCTAATGGATGTCTCACCTAGATTCTGCTGTGAGACAGAGGCACCCGCTCCAGGACAGATGTCCTCCCTGGCTCCCTCTTACCAACTGGAGCCATCCCATGTACTGTCAGTGGCACCAATCTGCCTCAATCTGCATCTCACAGCATTAGGAATGACTAGGTGCAGGTTACATGGAACACATTAGAGATCAGAAAGTAGCCCCAAGCCCTTACCTTTAATAAAAATACAGCATTGAGTGGAAGAGGAGCTGTGTCTGGATCATGAACAATAGGACTCAGCTGGCAAATTATTACTTGTCATATTTAGGTGATTGGAATGCCTTTCCCATCCCTCAGCTTCTACAGAATGACATAGTTCTCCTCAGGAGTCTGCATCTGGAGACCTTTTAGTTTGATATCTAAAATAAGCAAATAAGGTCTGAATGGGATCTACGTGATCCTAACATGGTACTGGATGGGTACATTCAAACAAATTAATCTGCCTTTTAGGTTTAAATAGCTCAGAGCTGAGTCCCATCTCTTTGTGCTTTCTAGCTTTCAAAAGCTAAAATAGAAGGAAATTGATTCGTGCTGTTGGTAATGCTGTAAGATTCCTGTTCTGGAAATATTACAGAAAAGGTATCAAAATAGAAATAATTACCTTTGTGCTGGCTTCAAGGTGACTGAAGATGGAATCCTTACCTGCATGTTAATTTCTGTCAGAACTCTCCTAACAGAGGAGCCTACATCACTACAGAGACCTTTAATGTACCAAAATTAGATAGACCCAGTCTCACAGGTCTATTAAAAAGTCATGCCTACTTGAGGAGTATCTTAATTACCCCTTGGAAGCATTGTGCAGGCACTGTGTCTAATAAATACACATCAGTAGAACAGAGCACAAAAACTCCTCAAAGTGTGGTTTTGCTAAATTAAGTACATTTTCCAAGAAATATATTGGGAAGTGAATGCCTTCCAATTGATAATTCATTTGTGCTTCTATGATTTTCGTGCTGTCCTGGTGTCTTCCTTGCCCAGCACCTTTGCTTGATGACTTAAAAATATTTAAACCCTTTTTTCATAACTGATAGTTTTGTTTAGGTGTGGTTTAAAGAAGTAATTCATCACCCAGGAGCTAATTTCTTCCAAACACCGGGTTATTCTGTGATGGTAATGAGGGGAATATAATCTGTCATCTCTGTAGTGCTAGTAAGCAAGTTTTTGCTTAGTCTGTGGGTCATTTCTCCATTAGTAGTTGAAAGTAAATGTTGGAAGGTGCTTGAGGAATATAATGATCCTTCTAGGACCCCAGGAATACAGAAATGCAGAGGCAAGTCCAATCCTGAAAGTTTTAACTCTTTTTGATTCATTATTTGCAATTTTTAAAATTAATTTTAATTTTATTTATTTTAATGAATTTAATTTTTAAAATTTATTGCAAATATCTGCAAATAATGAAGTTTTTTTTTTTTCACTTCTCTGGGAAAAAGGGTAGCAATCTGTGGTCAAGAATGAGCAAAGAATTCTAAGATCAATATTTACTTGCACTTACCCAGAAGGCAATTATATCCCTCAGTAACAGATCCTGTCCCAAAACCAGAGCAGGCTAAATCTGAAATGTAAAATGTCACTTCAATCAGCTGCGTTTATAGAAGGCCTTTGGCAAACCTTTCCAGGAAAGGTGGACTTAACTTTGGAGTATTTGTCTATATGAGATCAGCTGAATGGGTCTCTGCAAAGCTGGAGACTCTGTAGTGTTTAAGATGAAATGGAAACAACATTTCCTGCAGGAATGCCTGGTTATTTGGGTCTAGAAGCACCCACCAGCAAGGGCATGCGTTCCAATCTCAGTTCTGGGGCTGGCATTCTCAAAGGGAACCCAGAATTTTGTACCTTCCATAAAATCACCCAAAAAGCTGCCCTAAGAAAAGGTGTCAGGAAGGATTTTGGACTGCCTGATAGTGGGAACAGACTATTAAGTCTTTACAGTTGAGTTCAACTATTTAAAGAAGCTTCAAAAACTTGTCCCAAAAGTTTCCTTTTAGCCAAATACAGTAGAGATCCTTTGTCATTCTTGCTGCTGTCATTCTGCTGCACATCACAAGTACTGAGGTCCTGTGCTCCTGCAGGAAATAGCAAGTCCATTTGAATGTTGTGTATCATATTTGCCAACCTGAGTCTTGCAATTAGGCTTATTAGTGAATAAAAGCAGGAACTCTGGAACCTGTTTTATCCTACACAGGGATAACCCACACCAAAGGGCTGTGCCAGAGGCCCACAGACTGGTAACAAGACCTGTTGATAATTAAAATTAAATGAGTTGTTAATTTTTACTCAGCTTCTACTGGGGTACCTGGGCAAGCCGAGTTCTTATCCATGTATGCAAGAAAGAGCTTTCTGAAATGTATTTTTCTTTTCTTTAATTATGTTTTCTTAAAGCTGATGCAAAAGCATTGGAGAACACTGAAATACCCTGCAAACTGGGACTTGATTTTCTTCCAGCTATGGCCCAGACTCAGCTCATTTTAGCAGTATAAGGTTTAGTCTCTCTCATAGGTTGTTGACTCACAATATGAAGGTGCCAGCTGATACTCATTGACTAGGAAGGTAATTTAGAGAACTAATTTTGACCTGACATCTAATCCTGGTGATTGATGCTTGTAGAACCCAGTTAATCTATGGATTTAAAAAATATTGTCTAAGAAGTTTCACAACTTTCTCACCCACCAGCAAAGACAGATTATCTAGGGGTTAGTAAACAAGCACAAATATCAGTGGAGTAATTTCTCAGTGAATTTTTACTAGGGCAAAATTTATTATCTTCACAGCTGTCATAGGAATAAATGTACTTTTTATGAAAGAAAAAATCTATTTCGAAATATCACTAAAGCCAGGCATAGCTGAGCACTATTTTTAGTTTGTTCTAGTGAATTACAGCTTCACCTGTTTCTTCACCAAAGAAGACAGCTTGCAATAAAGACAGGTGTTTCTTTTCAGTGAGAATTCTATGCAAAAAGGGTAAAATGCTTGTTGACAGAGAGAACATAGATCTTCTCTGAGTCTGAGTGCGGCCGGTAAAGTCCATTTTTTCTCAGTCATACTATGCAGGATTTTATCAGGCTTCAGTAATTTCCTTGAACTACTCATTTATTTCAATAAAAATGTAACTTCAGATACTTTTTTAATACCACAGAATCTCAGCTGGCTAGGTGATCTATCCTTATGTCCCTTCATGGTGCTCCATGGTGGGTTAAACAAGTTCTTCCCCTGCTTTAGCATCACTCAATGCAATCAATGCCACCATTGAAACAAGAAAGGCCATGAAGGTGCAGAGATATTTCCTCAATCACTTAGGGGTAATTAATCTCAGAGGCATGTATTGCACCTCTGGAACATTTGAGAACAGACTAGTTATAATTATTTAACATTGTAGCCAGACAACCAAAACATAAATCCTTCCTTCTCTTTGAACATTTTCCTCTAACCATGAGTTAAATGGATTATTATCAATAATTTATTATATTCCCAAGCCCAAACCTAACTCCCTATTGGTGCTATATCTCATCATCATTTCATTCAACCCTGTATCTCTGGGCATTTCAGGCTGGAAAATAAGAGAGGCCGAGAAAGAGAGATATTTTATGAATAGATAGATAGATAGATAGATAGATAGATAGATAGATAGAAAAATGTGTTTGAATGTAGAAGTAAATACACATGCATCTACATATATAAGTATTAATTAAAAAAAATTAAATTTCAAAAAGCACTTCCTTCTTTAAATGCTTAAATAATTAATGTTACCTGTGAACAATGGTACTACTTTTTAATGATTCTCTTAACTAATATCAAATGTAACTAAAGGCTTGTGAACACACAAAGGCCGTTTTTTCGGCATCTGAGCATCTGTTGTTGCACCAGCTTTTGGGTGTCATTAATTTCCAACTTAGAGATTGAGAAACATTACATTTCTTATAATGGCTCATCAAAATTATAGGCAATTGTTGTAGCCATGCCAGCACTCCCTGGAGTCTAAGCACATAATGGTTTACATAGCCATCAAGGTAACAGAGTAATGCAAAAGTTTTGAAGGAGAAGCTGGTTGATCTCCATATACCTGAAGAGGTGTTTTTTTTCCATGTGGAGATGAAAAGCATAGAAGAAAGATGTTTTAAGTCTATCCCCTTTGACCAGGTTATTTTATTCATCACCCTTTTAGGCTCTTCTGTAAATTAGATGTATTTAACAATGACAAAATTGTCTTCATTAATTTGATTTTCCCAACTTCAACTTGGCCTCTGAACTGTTAATGAAATCTAAGAAACCTATAAAATTTGCACAAAGCTATCTAAAGTGAAGTTCCTCTTACACACACATAATGATGTTGGCCTTGTGAATCTAGGACACAACTTTTAAAGCTTATATTGCTCACAGACAGCTTGAACAAAACACCCTCAGTATTCATATATCACATTTACAGCCACAACCCATGAATTTCACAAGGCCAAGTGCAAAGTCCTGCACCTTGGTTTGGGCAATCCTTACATAAGGATGTGATGGATTACATATAATCCAACACACACAGGCTGGGCAGGGACTGGGTTGAGAGCAGCCCTGAGGAGAGCTTGGGGTGTTGGTGGATGAAAAGATGAGCAGGAGCTGAGGCGGCCAATGGCTTCCAGGCTTGAGTCAGGCTCAGAGTAACCAGCAGGGATTCTTCCCCCATGCTGGTGGCACCTCGAATCTTGTGTCCAGTTCTGGGCCCCTCACAGCAAGAAAGACATTGAGGGGCTGGAGTAGGTCCAGAGAAGGACGATGGAGCTGGGGAAGGGCCAGGAGCACAAATCTGATGAGAAGCAGCTGAGGGAGCTGGGGGTGTTCAATCTGGGGAAAAAGGAGGTTCAGGGAAGGCTTTATCACTCTCTACAACTCCTGGAAGGAGACAGATGGGAATCAGTCTCTTCTCCCAGGTAACATGTGTTAGGACAGGGGGAAAAGGTCTCAGGTTGCATTCAGGGAGGTTTAGATTGAATATTGGGAAAAGTCTATTCACCAAAAGGGCTTTCAGTCATTGGAAGAGGTTGCCCAGGAAAGTGGTGGAATCACCATCCCTGGAAGTTCAAAAAAACTTAGGGGCATGTTTTTGATACTGGTTGGACTTGATTATCTTAGAGGTCTTTCCCAACCTTAACAATTCTGTGTTTCTGTGGTTCTGGGTGAGTTCCAAGCAATAGGAATTTTTTTTTTTGCATTATTGGGTCTAACATGAGGCTGTGAAATCATGTAAGGCATCCATCCATTACTTCTTGAATTTCAAAGCGGAAAAAAAGCACAGAGATGAATCATAACTTTGCCTCAAGGCAAAAGCAGCCACACAGGATGCAGAGATGAGACTGACAGAATGCTCTGCAGCTGTACATGAGCTGGTCTGCACCATTCTGGACCGGGGCTCTCTCAAAACCAAAACATGCATAGGTCATCTTCTCTACTTTTGAAAAATTTCTGTAGTTTTTCTTTCCATCTCCCTTATGTTTGCTAATCTTTTCTCCCCCTATCCTCAGTGCAGGCAGAATGACAGCATCTCCTCCTGTCATTGTGCACCATGCAGGCTCCTCACCTGCCTCACTCCTCTGTCTATCCACTGCATTTCTGAGTGGGGAAATTGTAGCATGTCTCTTTCTATTATTTTCAGAGAAACAAGACTTAAAGATTTTTCTATGAGCAATTAGGTTACACTGACAAGCAGATGAATTTCTGTCTTGAAAGAATTCTTGAAACTTGTTTACTCAAAAGGAAAAAAAATATATTTAAGGCTCCTGAAAACGGCAAACATTTCAGGTGAAAGAGGGCAACACAAACCCAGCACTACAACTATCTGTAGGAGGCCCCAAGATATTCTCAGTCTCCTGAGGTAAGGCCACTTGAACACCAAATAGAAAGACAATAGGCTAATGGGTTTATACCCTAATTTAGTCAGGCTTTTTTTGGCAATTCCCCCTCTTCCTCTCTGTAGGGTCTATAAGAAAATCACTTTATCATGGAATCACAGGACACAGAATGGTTTGGGCTGGAAGGGATGTTAAACATCATTTAGCTCCAATCCTCCAGCTATGAACAGGGCCACCATCCACTAGATTGAGTTGCTCAGAGCTCCATCAGTCTGGGCCCAAACTCTCCTGGGATTTCTGTCACTTGTAAAATCATGACTTTTCTGAATGCTTGTAGGTGCATTTTGCTTTTGCTGCTTCTTCAACTGCTTTACTGGACAAGCTCCTGTACCTGCAAACTTGGGGCTTGCTTGCCTTATTATAAATTAGAATTGAATTTAGCCTCTGCTGAGCAGAGAGTGCATAGAGCCAGGGGCTTTTTTGCTTCTCACCCAACTCCACCACTGAGGACCCTCTGGGGGGACAAGAAAATGTGAGGGGACACAGCCAGGACAGCTGGGCCAGCTGACCCAAGGGACGTCCCACACCGTATGGCATCATGCTCAACGTGCAAAGCTGGGGAAGAAGGAAGAGGGGGACATTCAGGGTGATGGTGTTTGTCTTCCCAAGTCACTGTTATGTGTGAGGGGACCCTGCTCTCCTGGAGATGGCTGAACACCTTCCTGCCCTTGGGAAGAGGTGAATTAATTCCTTGGTTTGTTTTGCTTGTGTACACAGCTTTTGCTGTACCTGTTAAACTGCTTTTATATCAGCTCACAAGCTTCTTCACTTTTACTTTTCTGATTGTGTTCCCCATCCCACCAAGGGAGTAGTGAGTAAGTGTGGGGCTGAGTTGTCAGCTGGAGTTAAACTTTGACACTCAGTTCTCGTGCACTTATGAACTACTGGGGGAGAGAAATCTCTGAAGAAATCCTTGCTTTTTTTTTGCCTATCAGGTGCTGTGCTGCCTGCTAGAAAACAAGCACATGTTGAATTAGGCTAAGGTTTACCATTTCTAAGCCTCAGTAGTTAAAGAGGACTTTGCTGTTTCTCACCACAAGAATTGAATTAAATGAAATTGTGCTACTCTTATTTCATGGCAGCTGACTTCACAGCAATATAAATATAAATATAAATAAATAGCAATATAAATAGTCCAAGAACAAGTAACTTCTTGGGAATATAGTAAAGGTTGGTACACACTGGGTTTTCTAATCTAGTATTCAGTGGAGAAAGTTAATGAAAACCGGGGGCTGGTCATTAGAATTTCTTATCACTCACCTGCATCATTTGGACCAGAGAGAACTCAGTTCTGAACTCCTCAGCACAAGAGAGACATGGAGCTCCTGGAGCCAGTCCAGTGTAAGCTAAGAGGAAATACAGATGGGATCTGCACCTCTGTAGCCAGATGGCATTAGGGTACACTCTGCACCTGTGAGTACTAGAGCCTAACACTCCTGTGGGTCTGCTGTGACAGTGCCTTGAATCCATACAGTCCAATGAATCCAGTTTTCCCCTTCCTTGACCTGTCTGGAGGCAGAGCCCCTCTGGTCCTGATCACAGTCTTGACTGCTGACTTCTTGTAAATAAGAATCAGAAGTTCCTGTATTAAGGTATCAAGTAAGAAAGCTTTTCCACTATGTCTGGGGAACTGCTGACCAGAGACTGGAGCAGCAATTTTCCTGAAAGGACCCCCTTCTTGATTTTTTTCCTTGCAACTTGTGTACCCATGCCTCTAGTATTTAGGAATGTTTTCCATCCCACTTCACAGTTTTTCACTTGTTCAGTGGTGAAGTTCTAGAGCACTGGGTGTGTCCACTATCCCAGGCACTTGTCCATACAGTCCCACACTTAACTATCCAGCTAGGGCTGAGACAGCAATATGAACGTGTTTGTTTCAACATACCAATTGTCAAAATGCTCTCAAGAGGAGAAGGGAAAGGTGAAAGAGCAGAGAAAAGTGTTTCCTCTTGTCCCCCCATGGACTGGCTTTCTGAGGAGTAAAGAGTGAAATGAAAAACAGCTCCTGAGAGATGGCTCCTGAGGCATGGATATGATGTCAATGCTAAGTACAATAACCAGATTAGTATCCTGACCACTAACTTTATCATATAAGCCAGTGCTACAGTGTGGGAAAACGATAACTTTAATCCAACCCCCAGAGATGATAAACAGCACAAGAGAGAACGCATAAAACAAGTGAGGGGTTAGATAATGCAACTCTGAAAACAAGCACAAAACCCCTGACAGCAAATAAATCAACACTGTGACCTGCAACTGTTAAACTAGTAAAATGAAACCTTATAACAATTTGTTTTAACATGGTCTGATGAGAAATGTCTGCCTCAACCCTCCGTGCTCCCCATTGAGTTATATTATCTCGCTCCCCCAATGGAAAGAACGTGTCCACCCCAACAAAACATGTTGCAGAAAACAGCTTTGGGCTCTTGGTCTCTCTGTTGACTCATAAGGGCATCTGAAAAAAACACATTAAATTAGCTATCTACTTTCTGAAGGGCTAAAACTACGTGAGATGACTCCCACTCACTTTTCTTGTATAAATTCATATGGGAAGACTCCAAGGAACTCAGATTTCTTCTGTTGTAGGTTAATGATTTAGCCACTAAATTACCTTCATTCTTTTTTTAGTCTCTGACCTTGGCTAACATCTCTGGCTATTAGCACATTATAAATATTAAGCATTAGCAATACCCTTTTTTTGTATCAAAAAAATCTATATGCCTTTCAAAAGGGAGATGGAAGAGAATAAAATCTGGACTAAATTAACCTGCCTATAGCCTGCTTTTAGTATCACAGTAAAGCAAACTGATGCAGGTGTAGAGGTTGAGTCTGTGAGACCCTGGCACATCCAGCTGCTGCCAGGCGCTGCCTGTAATGCCCAATGCTTTTGCCTCTGTCTCAGCTCTAATTTAAATCTTTCTATTCTACTCAGCTCCCAATTTCTGCACAACCTTAGAATATAATATCTTTCAGATGTCTGGAGTGCTCTAAATTTTGTTGAAATTGGCTAGTAGTTTCAAAATTTAGGGAGAAGCCAAGAGACTGATAGGTAGACTGAAGGAATGCATAAAGGTTCATTTCCTTAGGAAACAAGTCTGAGAATCCAATTACTGTATGATTTCTGTACAAGACTGAAAAACCTTGAAGCAGAGAAAAATGTAGCAAGCAGAATGTTTCCTCAAACCAAGCAGATAGTCAAACTTTTTGGAATTAAATTGGCATTATTTCCATAGCAAATTTTCTTCCCAGTGGCATGAAAGTTACATCAGTTTTTGCTGTTACATGAAGACATTAATCCTACTTTAAATGTCTGTAGGCTTTTTAATCCAGCATCCCTAGTGTGATTATAATAATTAAGTTTGCTATGTAACACTCTAATGAGAAAAGTATGATTTGTGGGGATAGGTAATATATTTTATGAGACTAAGCAATACTGTTGGAGACTAAATCAAACAAGCTTTCAGGAGCATGAATTTTTGGGTTTTTTGCTTTCCAGGTTGTTCAGTAGTTTAAGAGCAGCTGTGTGCCTCACACCCTTCTGAAATAACTGCCTTAGGCTGAATCATGTGTTAATGCTCCAGTGAAAAGGGAGAACACAGCTCCATAGAGAACAGGGATCAGCCCCCATTTCCCAGGCAGTTTTCATGAAATAATACATGGAATTTCAGATTCCCCCCCCCAACAAATTATTGTACGATTAAGAACTTCAATTAATACCCATGCTCTTCCTGATTGTTCAGAACCATCATGTTTAAAGATAGGAAAGGCATGTTGAAAGCAATGCAACATTAAATGGTAAAAATATCGGAAGAAAAAGGATAAAATATGTACAGCCCTCTCTTCTCCTGACTTCCCACTGATCTAATGATGGAAAAATCACTGCTTGGGACATTATGAAATTACAGGCAATATATAATAAGGATGAGTTGAAAATTACAAGTTTATTGAAAATATCTGTCTAAAAAGAAGTCACTTTGCAGATGAGTTGGGCAGAACTAATTTGCCTATACTGCAAAAGAAAAAGGACAGGAAGGAATTTAAAAAGAACTAAAAAGGGGACTTAGAGAGAAAATGAAAAATTATGAGAATTATGCTCATCAAGTTATCTAAACAATTGGAAATACTCTATTCTCACATACTGTGTTTCAATTTTGATTCTTGAATTTGCATCTCTAAGGAAACAAAACCATCTTAACCAGCTTGAACATTCAATAACATTCCTGAACCCAAAAGTGAGATTAAAAATAAATAAAAAATAAAGTTTAAAAGAAAGCACATCTATATATTTATATAAATTATTAAAAATTAAGAAGTATGCAACAGAAGAAGGATATGTTACACTTACAGAAATGAAAATATGAAAATGTCTTGTCCCTTCCTTACACCATTCAGTCTACATATTTACTTTTTAATTTCTTGATATGAATTCCAACTCATCTGCACTTATGAACTCACAACCCTTTGTGAGCACTTATGGTGGCCTGAGGAAAGAGTGAAGGTGAAGCAAAACTTGTGAAGAAGACATAAATGGGACCCTTTCTTGGCAGCCATGCCAGCTAAAAAAGGGCACAGAACATGATATTTGTTCTCAGCAGGATCTGGGAGAGCACAGAGTCACCAAGTCAATCTCTGGGCTGCTCCTCTGTTTGTTCTGCAGTCAGAGAAAATGGGCCACCATCCTGGTGCTTCCTGATGCTCAGTGTGCTCCTGGCTCCCCCAGGGCACCGTGACCTGGAGCTCCTGGAGTGGGCTCCTGATAGTCAATATCTTGTAGGTCTGTGCCCTGCCTTTGAGCAGTGAATGTTAAAGGTTACCACAAGTGTGTCTTAGTAGTTTCTCTTAGCTAAAACATCAGGCTGGAAGGAGCCATTCACGGATGAGGCATCACTTCATAGAATGGAGTGACCAGTGGACCTGATTTATGGCATGGGCTGTGGTGGCAGCCTCTCCCCTTGTTATGACTGGCTGTTTGAGTCTTTCCTCTTTTCTCATGTCAGTCCAGCCTCTTCTCTCCCTCTCCCCAAGCTGTGTTGTCTCACTCCCCAGGCAATTGTCACAGAGTGCAGAGATATGAGCTAAGCTCTGGGACTCCAGCACACTGCTAAGAGCCACCACCACCTAATCCAAACTTGTTCCAGCCCCAGAAATGACAGGTCTGAGGTAGCTGCTACCTATGTCTTTAATAATGAACCTCTGAGAACATCCAAACTGCAATGTAAATGCAACCTAAATACAGCAATTTATCCTGATATACTACCTCACCCATGGTTTGCAGCAGGATTTTGAATTTGGCAAATGTAGCTAAATAATTTTGTCACTTACATTTTTCCTAAATCACAGGCCTTTTTCTCTGAAAGATATGATTAGAAGTGGCAACTTTAGACAGAGATGAGGGCGTAAGAAGGTCATTAGTAGTTGGCAGGAGAGGTGCATGCTTGTCTTCTTTGTTGTGAATAGTTTGTGACATGGTGTAATACGAAGCCTCACTTTACAGTGTGTGACCTGTGCTGGGTTGGCCCTGGCTGGACAGCAGGTGCCCAACAAGCTGTTCTGCCACTGCCCTCCTGATCTGGACAGTGGAGAGAAAAGACAGCAAAAGGTGGGTTGAGATAAAGGCAGAGAGAAATCACTGAGCAATTACAGTCATGGGCTGCCCACAGGGTCACAACATCCTTTGGGCATCCCCACACTCCAGCATGGATGTCTCTTTCTCCATGGACCTCCAGGGGCTGCAGGAGTGGAGCTGCCTCACCATGGGCTGCACCACAGGCTGCAGGGCAACATCTGCTCTGGTGCATGGAACACCTCCTGCCATCCCTCCTTCACTACCAAGGTGTTTCTGTTCTGCATTCTCACTCCTCTCTTCAGCAGCAGGTGTGCATTTTTTCCCCTTTCCTAGAAGCATTGTCCCAGAGGTGTTACCACCACCACTGATGGGCTTGGCCTTGCCCAGATGTGAGTTTATCCCAGAGCTGGCTGGCACTGGACATGGGGGAAGTTTCTGGCAGCTTCTCAGAGAAGCCACCCCTGCAGTCCCCTCCACTGCCAGAATCTGGCTGTGCAAACCCAATAAATGACCAAATGATTTGGATTTTACCGTGAGAAAAAGGCTACTCTATCTCCCATAGGAATTGACTGGTAAGGTTTCTTATTACAAAAAAAAAACCAACTAAATCAAAAACAAAACCAAAAAAGTCTTCTCTGAAAGATTCCTTCATCTGGATGTTTGAATAGATTACAGCTCAATGAATGGAAAGAAAAAGCTGTTCATGCTACAGTGATACAGAAACTTTATAGGTGGGTGGAGAACAAAATAGCAGTAACAAAAGGAGAACTTTTTTCACATTCTGCTTTTGCAGACTGATTTCCTTATTCAAATACCCTCAAGGTGTGCATATATAAAATACTTCTTTACACTGACACCTTGAGGGACCTATAACCTTTCTTTCACTAATTAAAGTGTCTTGTCATAGCAATTTGAAAATTTAGTAGAGAAAATGACTCAATCACAGCATGTCTTACAGCATTTTTCCTGCTGCAGTGAACTCCAGACCACAGAATTCCTCTGTGTTATGAGTTCTGAGCACAGAATCTCAGATCTTGCTTGTTTGGGCTTTTTTACTGTTTGGTTACAGAGAAACCATGTTTCACATATGGTTGCAGTCTGAAAGGAGATATTTTTAAATGACATAAAGAATTTCATGTTACTCAACAATGGTAAATTATTTAATGAAATGGATGATTTTATACTTGAAAGGCTGAAAGCTCAGCCTGGCATATGAAAGCCAAACCACACTTTGTCATCCCCACACAAAGAGGGTTGGGATGATCTTCTCTCCATATCCATGGTTTGTGCAGGAAGATATAGTGGGTTCCACATGTAATGAGAGAAACTGTGCTAGGTCACTGGGAAACCCTTCTGAAGAAAAGGAGGAAAGAACTCAGAAAAACTGACATAAGAGGGAATGTCCTTCACTGAAGGGATTCACAAACAGTGCAGTCAAAAATCGGGCAGGAATTATGGTCACTCTGTAACACATCAGGGCAAGAATCCAAATGATCTCAGGCAAGGAGCCCCACCTGGCCCCATGGTCTGGGTTATTAATAATGAAACCTTATCATCCACAATAAATATCCATCCAACAAAACCAATAATAAACCCCAGCCACATCTGGGATTACTCTATGGCTTCACTCACTATTGTCAGTTTCACTCTTCTCTCTTTGGTATTCAGTTTTTGTACCAAGTAGCCACTTCCTTTCTTGAACTGGTAATGTGTTTTATGGTGCCTCTCCACCTCCTCCTATGTAATTTTCTTCCTCACAAATGTTTATTTCTCACTTGTACTCTGATTTCTGTTATACAGCTTGTAGCATAAAACAGCCTTTGTGTTTCACCCCTTTTATATAATTGTTTCCTTACACTAAGAAACAAAACCTTTCCAGAAGAGTAACATTATTGTAGGTGAAACCAAAACAGTGAAACAATAAAAATTTTATGGGAATGTGCCCAGTAACATAACCTGTCTAGTTCTGCACATCAAACCCCATCTGGAATTGCATCCTGGGGACTGACAGGTATATTGTAAGGCACAAGAATGATGCTGGGGGGCAGAAATATCCTCTTCAACCACTGACTTGCAGAATCCAACTCAAATGTGCTTCAGGTTAAAAGGAACTCTGCCCTTTATTTGCATCCTTGCCCTCCAAAGGGTCTACACAGCCCTACTTGAGCTGCACTCTCTGCAGCCTCTGGCCCAGAGCCTGCACTCCTCTCACCACACTCCTTAAATTTTGTTTTTTCCTTCATCTGATAATATTTCCCACAGAGCAGAACACTTCCCACAGGAGTTTCAATTTCATGCACTTTAGTCATAGTCAAAACACAATGCAGGAGAATTTCAGAGTCGCTGCTGAGGGTTTTGTTTCCATCTCCCACGGGAAGTCAGTAGGAATAGGAATATTGCTGCACTTCATTCTAGATGTTTGACCTTTGAGAATTTTTCTTCTCTCTTGGTCCTTGTAGCTCTATTGTAACTCACCAAGTACATAGTGAAGTTCAAAGGAAGAACTTTTTCTTGGAACCTGAAGACCATCAGGACGGAGCCTAATTATCATTGCACTGCAGTAAAATTGGCAGGATATCCTCCAAACTCTTTAAATATCCAGCCATAATGTTTGACCTGCTGACTCTCTGTGCAATGGATTTGACAGTCTGTGTTAACCTATACAAAAAGAGAGATTTTCACATCTTTTAAATTTTTCATTCTTTTCATTTAATTGACTGACCCTGCTCTCATATTAGGGGATACATTAGAAACCTGTCTCCCAGGAGAACCTGAAACTCTTGCTGACAGTCCAGTCACAGGTTGTCAGACTGCCAGGAATATGGTGGTGTGCCTTCACACTCAACCTGGCAATTGCCTTTCTTCAGACTTGCAACATATAAAAAATTATTTTCAAATTAATTTTCTCTTCTACTGAGATATATGCGAGATATTTTGTCATCATCAAAGATAGTGCAATCAAAAATTGGAAGCATTATATAGAAAGGCTCTGTACAGACAGCAAATTCCTGGTATTTTCTAACTCCTGTGCAGAAATTTAACTGACACTCCCCTATGAAGTGTTGGTCATGAGTCAGGATTTTCCAGTGCACTGGCCCAAAATTTTCTAATAGAGGGAAAATAATTAAACTCTCAAACATTTTATTGCCTACTGCTCTGAAAAATGATACTAATACACAGCAAACAAGAACCTGGCTATAAATAAGTGTGGATTTCTTACCCAAGGAAAAAAAAAAAAAAGAAAAATTAATGTGATTTTGTGCTGTCACTTTAGCTTGAGAATTTTGGGAGGCATTTCTAAGTTACATTGGCCACTTTCAGTGACACAGAAGTATATGTTCAGATAATTCCTTGGCACCCTCTGTGTTGTGGAAAATATTTGGCTGGTGACAATAAATCCACTCCAAGAAGTGATGTCAGGAAATAAGTAATGTCTAATAAGAAGAAAGGCATTTTCCAGCAGGGTTTTTTATAACCCTACTGCCAGGAATGGGCACTTTTGGTTCCTCCCCTCTGCCTTACATCGAAGGATTTATATTATTTATTTTCTTAAACTAAAAGTTCAAGACCACTGAGGATCTGCAGTTCATCTTTAAGATGAATTGCAAGCCAGTTGTGCAGTATTTCACATTAATGATCCAGTGCCTACTGAACAGCATGCAGAGAAGCAGGATACCAGTTCTCTCTTTGCTAAACACAGCAAAATAGTGTAATCTAGAAACCAATTAACACTGACAGAAGAGTGCAATGATTCCAGTTGTCTAAACTAAAAGTTATGGATAACTTAGTCAAGCAATTTAAACCTTTCCAGACTGCAATTGAGTTCTACACAAATCACAACTTGAAGGCTTAGCAGTCAGAGTTCAAAGTTACAGGTCTGCTGTAAACAGCTTTCCAATGAAATAGTGAGCATTTAAAACTCCTGTTATTTGAATTTTACAGGAAACTACATCTATCACTAGGTAGTTCCATTTTCCTGGAAAAGATATATGCTATGCTAGGAATTATTTCAACCTTCATGAATTTCTTATTTGAATTATTAGTGTGCACCCAGTATGGGTTGCAACATCTCATGTAACAGAGGAAATCTGGGTTTTAAATGATCAGCAGTTAACAAATAGCTTTCAGGCTTATTAATGAGAGCTAAGGAAAGGATTATTAGAAATCTGCCTTTACAGATCATGTTGATATGATCAGACTTATTTTTTTATCATAATTTGCTTCCAGGTAAAAATTGCTAACAGCCTACACAAAATTTAAAGTGAGAGAAGCCTCTTACCCTTTTTTTAAAAAGTGTTAACAAGGGAAACCACACTGGTTCTCTATACTTTTCTTTCTGAGTCAAACTATTATTTTGACCAGGAAATGCATCTGTAAAGCATCAAGCAATCTTTTGTTGCATGTGTGTGGTTAGAAGGTCATGTAACAATGCTGAGGCTGTAGGTTGTTCAAATGATGAATACAAGGAGGTGACTCCCTTGGATGTGTCTGTCCTGGGGCAATGTCTGGAGGGAAAAGCAGGTTTCCTGTTAGGTGCCCCATATCCCTCTCTTTTCCTTTCTTGAAGTTCAGTTCGAGCTGAGTTGCAGCCTTCTGCCATGAAAAACAGCATGACTCTCAGACAATGGATTCTTTTAAGTGCAGTAAAATACAAAGGAGCTCTTGGCTTTGCAACACAATTGCTTATTAGTACTTGTAGCATATGGCAGGCCAGGCAGATAACCAGACATTTGACTTCTCTATTATTAGCATCAGTTTCTTCCTGTTTCAAATCCTTTTTTGGCCCTCCAATGGCAATTTTCTCTCAAAATACAGTGAGAAAATTCCTGACTTTTTCAGATGTACGTCTTTTTTTATGCAGTAGTGTTAACTGGGACTCAGAAAAAAATTACCCATCACTCACAAGGAAGAGCTGCGTATGAAGTTTTTGATATGTGGTTATTTCCATTATTTAACCAGATCATGTTTTGAATAAACACAAGGCTGAACTTCAGCAAAAGAGATGCTTTGGAAGAGATGAAGACTGATGCAGAGACACAGGCACCAAAACCTGAGGCACAGAGCAGTGCATACACATTTCAAGTGGAGAGTAATCCACCATGTATCTCAGCACTTTGCCTGACAGGGATGATGTTGTGATGCTGATTAAACTTTCCTGGTGACCTCTATGGCCACCCAAGACCCTTAATTCATATTCAGTAAGAATAGCTCCCTGATGTGAGAGGCTTCATGGGGTTTCCATGCCCACATGTCCTAATCATAGCACGATGCACTAGGCAAAATTTGTCCCTTGTGCACAGCAGCCATTTAGCAGCTGAAGGTGTCATTCACTTTAGAGTGTTTTAAAGGTAAGTTAAGAACTTGGAATATCTTGAAAGAAAACAAGAAAGTGCTTTCTCCAGTGAAGATTACAGGGGAATATAAATCAGCTTCTGGTCACTGGATTGTTGGGAAAACATAACTAAAACAAATAATTGTTTCTCTCGAAGTTATTTAAGTCCTTTCTTGCCTGAACTGATTGTGGCTCTCATCATACTGATTTTATATAAAGTAGGTTTGCTGTTACATCTCACAAACCTTTCCTGTGATTCTGCTGAGGTGCTGAGAAGCCCAAGGACTGTTCAAAAGCAGATATCTTGGCATCATGAAGCCAGCTGAAGTTCCCTGAATTGCCTCCTCTAGTCCAGAGAGATCTATCTCTTCCAGAGGAGGTATTTACAGTACTCACAGCAGGAACCCCAGGTCATGCTTCATGTGCTGTTGGTATTTGTTGGAGATATTTATGCTGCAGTAAATTTAGACTCTCTCTCTCCTGGTATGGACTTTCAGAGCCTCGCTGCCCCTTCCTGTGGGACATGTGAAGGGCAGAGGTGAGCAGAGAGGGTCTGAGTCTGCACCAAGGCAGGAGCAGAGCCCTCCTCAGAGCCCAGCCACGATTGCCCGAGCATCTCCAGGGAGCCGTCACTCTGCAAACTGAGCCCACTGCAAACTGCTCCTGACAGCTTAATTCCTCCAGGGGATGCCTTTAATGGACAGGCTGTGCATATCTCCTATTGACTTTTATGAAGGATGTCACACTTTCATATTTTTTGTCTTGTAATGGGAAGCTCGGAAAGTATAAGAGGGACAAAACCTTTCAAATTAATTAAAAAAAAAAAAAAAGTGAAGAATCTTTTGTACATATATATATATATATATATATTTTTTTTTTTTCCAGTTAGAAACAAAGCTTAAAAAATGAAAGTACAAGTACAAGCCCCACAAAAAACAGGCTTGAAGAAACAGAGCAGCAGGCTGGTATAATGCCCATTTACACATCAATATATTTTCTAGTCTTCTGATGACACGCTGAGGATGCCACTCAAAAAGCAGATTGTGAAACAGGTAACATGGCAAAAGGGATCCACCACAGAGCAAAGCAAATGGGAGGTGTCACCTCCATGAAGGTTGATTTGGAAGAGATGAAGCTGGGAGAGCGTGGAGCAGCTTCCACTAATCAGAATGAAGATGTGTAGAATTTATATAAAATACTAAACAGTCTGCAAAGCATCTCCCCCTGCCAAGGGAAAATGAAGATGCCACCAAGGGATTGTACCACATGAAGACTTGACACAGACAAATAGCTGATTTATTTATAGGCTTCAATGAACTATTTAAGAAATCGCAATTCTTGCACTCCCTCTTTCCCCTCTTTTTGCCTGCTTCATCTCTGGAGATCATGTATTGTCCACTTCATTGTGTTTTACTTATTTTATCAGCCCTTGTTTCTCACAAGGAGCCCAAAAAAGGGCATTTTACATGGGAAATATGTTAACTGAGCAAAACATGAACATGATCCCTGGCTGGGGAAGGGAATATTTTTCTTTCTTCTGTCAAAGGTTCATTTATGTACCAGCCATGGAACCACAGGTGCAGGAATAAAACAACACAAGCAGTGGAACTCAGTTTTATGGCCATGGTCCTTACCCAGGCTGAGAGTGTGCTTCAATAGAAGGGGCTGCATTTCATGAGATCCTCTCTTTAGATCACAGGTAAGTTCTCTTTACTTCATCATTTCACAGATGATTACTGTGGTGAGAAATGTTGAAAAAAATGTGAAGCTCCGAGAAAATACTGGCAGTCAAACTAAGACAAGTGAGTAGGACTCGAGTTTAAATTCAGCTTAACTTTCTGCAGCAGAACCAACAGAGGAAATGGAGGAGAAATGTAAAATGCAGGAGGCTTTCTTCATGGCATGGACAGAAGAGTAACACCAGAATAATTACTTTTACCTCTTCTGTTGAGAAACTGTGCAGGGTGATGTTAATCAGCACAAGGAGCTGCCATGTCCAGGTATGTGTGGAATTATAAAATCTGAGGGGTTTTAGTTGCTTCAGTGGAAGATGGGCTGGAAGGCGTTGAGGATAAGAAAAGCAGGAGCACAAAACTGGTTGTGATGGAAGTCATTACACACTTAGTATTGACTTCTCTGTCAGATTAAATCTGTTACACACAGGGGCAACAACAGTCCTGTCATACCACATATTTCTAACTGAACAAAAACCTTGCCACAAAGATAAAACTGGCTGCTATGATTTCAGATTCGTATGAAGAGAGCAGGAGAATTTGTGAATTTGAAGCTGATCTTTATGACCTTCACTTGATCTTGGATGTGAAGAAAACCTAGTCACTAATCTGAGCTCCATGACCTCCACAAAGGTTTGGAATTTGCAAAACAGCTAAACCACAACCTGTGTAGTTTCTTTCCTACAACCACCATCTCCCTTCTTGAAGGAGTTTGAATCCATAAAATTCCAGTAAAAATTTCAGTAAGTTCCATAGGTACTTCATGCTGTAAGCACCATTTGTTTTCTGGCCCTGGAAACACAGTTGATTGAAGTGTCCTTTAAATTTCTTACCTAAATCTGCTGCAGTTACTTGGAGAGAGTCCATTAATTTTAGTGGGTGTTGGATTTGCTCCCGAGGGAGTAAATTCCACAAGCAGCAAAAGATGCAATGCAGATTTGCACAGGAAGGAGGCTGTCCAGGTGGATGAGTGTGATTTTGTTATATGACCAGAGGTCTGTGTATGGCATCAATCCATGGTGGCAGTGGGGCTGCAGGAGGTAAGACAAGGGGACTACCACCCTCCTTGCCTTGCCAACTGTAATTAGAGATGAGGTTTCCAGCCTGATTTTCATATCTTGGGCCAAGATATCAAGGCCTGCAGCCCTTGCCCAGTTAACATTCAGACAGATCTCTCCCTCAAATCAGAGGAAGCTCTACATAAGAAAATGCGAAGTCAGGGTGAAAAGCCAATTGCCTTTTAACCACATTTTCTCACTGAAATTGACTCCACACTGCGCTTGTGTGACAGATGGCTTTTGGCACTTGTGTCAGCACACAGCAGGAATGACAGCTGGAAGTTTGCAGGACACGTTCCCATTTTCTTTGGCCCCTGGTGTGGGAGACAGATGTGGTTGTAATGCAGCTGTGGCTGAATCTCCAAAATTCAAAACCTCCAAGAGGCATGCCTGGGTACAGGCTGCAGGGTTTGACCAGTCAGACCCTTCTCAGCTGGCCAAGAGTTTTGTGAATGCATCAACTGTGAGAGCTAAGCAGATGGCAAATTTTACTGTTTCAATTTGTCTTATATTTCATTATCCCCTTAACTTTTTAATTTGACTGCTCTAATAAAATAATCAAATTTTATGAGGCTTGTTTTTTTCTGCTTGGTAGGCAAACATCACAGATATTGAATTGGAGTACAAAGGCAAATACTTGGGATGATCAAGACATCCTGTCTCCATAGTGATTCATTTATAATGCATTAAAGTTATAGTGCTATAGGCTAGTTTAACTGTTCAAACACATTATGAGGAGTGTTCCAGATAACTCCATCTTGGGAACACAGATATTTCAGGAAGTGATGTGCTCAGGGAGCATGAAAAGCAAAATGTGTGGTCATGAATGGTTTTAACAGGTGATCTGAGATTTTGGCATCCTGAAGACAACATTAATTTAGTCTTCCAACTATTTTGTTGTATTTACTGCTCAAATTTATTGAAAAAATATAAAAAATAATTTGAAGGGACATATTTCTTGCTGAAGACAGTATTTGTTTTTCAACACACAAACTTAATAGAGACAAGGAACAAATCTTTGCCTTTATTTTCTATGAAATAAGAATATAATTTTGCAGTAATTTTTGCTCCCTTCTTTTGGTGGCAATGTTTATTAACAGGCTTGGAGCTCTGATGGACCCAGGCAAAGCTTAATAATGTCTGACAAGCCATTCACAGTAAAACTGGTTAATGTCACCTTCACTTAGCTGAGATGATTTAACTTCTCTTGCCCCTTAGCCCATTATGTCAAAGAGGTAACAAGAAATACTTGGGAAATAAAAATTCGCTTTACTTCTGTGTTCTAATGGAAACAATACAATAAACAAAACCTGTTCATTTTCTATGCACTGCTTAAAGCAGGAAATCTTCTTTTTCCAGCAAAACTCCGTATTGGACGGAGAATTTAATCCCATGGCATTTACTCAGGAAAATGCCCACAGGGCTGGAGATCCCTAATGCACAGGAAAAGTCACGTACAATTTTCTCTTCTAAATGATACTGGAAAGCCTTGGCAGGTTCATTGAATCTATTTCTGTCACATAGATTTCTCTACCAGGTACATAAGGAAATTGTAATTAAGGACTGCCAAAAATGTCCCAAATTATTAGTCTTTACTGTGTTGTCTTCAAAGATGTGAGTGGGGAAAACAGAAAAAACAGTGAATGAACAGTAGATATCATGAACTTTAGCTTCTGATTTATTTGCCTGTCCTTGTGGGGAGAACTTCCAAAAGAAACTGCCTTACTAAAAATTAGTCCATATTTTATGCCAAAGAGTATTGTAAAAATCATATTCCTATGGATAATTTAAATATTAATAAATGGCAGAAATAACAAATTACTCTGATAATTAAGTAATTATTGCAATATAAAATTCAGGTGTATCCAAAAGAAGGCATCCTAAGACTACCACAGATTTAAAACCTGTATTAAATATTACTTATCTCTGATTGCCAGAATTACATGATTTTCCTGCACAGGAAAACATCATCTAAATAAACAGGCTGTGGTTTTCAATCAGAGGCACCATTATCTTCAGTAAAATTGTGTTTTACCTGATTACAGGAAAAACATAAATAAAATTCTCATCCAGTCTTTTTTTGCCTTTCCAGCAATGCTGTAAAAGTGCCATGCCCTAAATGAGAAGTTTGTTTCCCCCAGATTTTGATGTGTTGCTATTTTCTCACAAATATATTTGGAGTTGGGCTGAGTAGAGATCTGAGGATGTGATGATAAGATAAAATTCCTGAGGAAGGAAAGGGTTTTTTCCACCTTGGGGCTTTTATATATCTTTTTCAGAACTATTTCTGGAAAAGTAAAACTTAGCTTGTAGGGTTTTTCCACATTTGTGGCCTGTTTGTAGAACTCCTTCCCACATCTTCTTATTAACTGCTTTATGTAAATTAATAACACATTCAAGTTAGAGCTGGAATGCAGTTTTTGCCTTTGTGGCAGGAATTTATCAGCATGTTGTTTTTTATCTAATCCACTTCTCTGAGGTATTTTTTCAGTATTCTCAGGGGCTTAAATAAGGTGAAACTCTTTTAAATAGGTCAAATATTTTTATTTTCTCCCTATAACTACTTTTAACCTTGATTCTGCACAATTTTATGTAAGTAACCTTGGAAGATGATATGAATTTTTGTCATAGGCTTTCTTTTCCGAAGCAGTGTCTGTAACCCATAAAAGTTTCCAAATTAATATCCATGTTTACTCCCAAAGCAGTTACATGAGTTACTCCTTATAGCATTTTATGACTGTGCTATATTTACATAAATTATTGAGTATTTAGTTTAATGACAGAAAATAAAACACTTTCAAGTGCACAGCTCAGAAAAGGAAGCCCAAGTTCTTAAAGATGACCAAATTTCCCACCTCTATGAAGACACGTAATAGGAGGGAATTAACCAATCTGAAAGAACCCTTCCTCATAACTCTCTAGATATAAAGATTTAAACTCTCTAAAAAGAATGATTTTAACAAGTCTTTTAGGTTTTTATACCACTTCAAGAAAGGACTTTGCATTGGGATCTCAGCTTCCATTTAGCTGCTTCCAGCACTCAAACTCATTTGTCCTGACCCAGCTGCCCATTGCAGAGCAGACTGCACTCCAGGTAATGAGACAGGAGGGGGAAAGGAGAAATTTTGTGACTTGTTTTTGTGGCTAGTGGTAATAGTCATTACCTAGAAGTCTCTCTACAGCATTCTGACTGAAGTGGACACAAATATTTTAATTTTGGTTTGATAGCATATTTCCAAAACAAAAAAACCAGGATCTTATCTATGACATAATAGCTATGATTCTCCTGTTTGTTCAGTGAAATTTGTCTTACTCTTTGATAAAACCAAGCAGCAACAATTTGGTTTGTTTGCATCCTGACCAAATATGTCAGAATTTATGAGATGACATTTGCAGTCTATTTGCATCCTTGACACTAACAATTTCTATTACAGATTTTGTATAAACCACAAAACATTAAAATGTTTGCATGCATTTTTCAAAAGATTTAACGAAAAAATAGTAAAGAAAGAGCACAGTTGGATTCTATAAAAACTGCTTTTTAGAGTCTTTCCTCAATGCACTCTTCTGCAATAAATATTATTTTATGACCCTTCTAGGGTCATATAATAAATATAATAAATAAGACTTCAGTAATGAATATTACATTATTACCCTTCTAGGCATTTGGATTGTTCCTGTGAGACAGTTAGCTGAAAATTTCTAGAATATCTCAACAGTTACTGAAATAAACAACCAAACATTATAAGCATGAAAGTTACTCAGCTTGCAAACATTGCATTTTCACTTTTTTTTTTTTTCACACTGCATAAAAGTTCCAGTAAGACTGCAATGACCTGACAAAGAAGACCAAATTATAAAAGGATAAGTAATTTGGGTTTTTTGTGGTGTAATTGAGTTCATTCCCTGGGAGAAGAATCGTTCAGAAGAAACTTTTTTATTGAAATTGTTTCATTGCAGATGTGAAGCAGCAAAAGGCTCGAGGGGGCTTGTATTTTTATGTTGCTCTCAATGATATGAGCAGTAAGACAGTGAAATTATCATGCAGTTTATGGGATACAGAGGTTAACTGGGGAGCTAAACCAGGTAAGAGAACACGGTTGCTCCAGGGCTGGGACAGCTGTGGGAAAGAGTGAGTTGATTGAATGGATTTGGAGACTGTGTTCTCTTCTTTCTCCTGAGATATTCTAAAGAGTCATATTTTCAAAAATGTTGCCTGCCTGTGAATAAAGGGAATCCTGTCCAGGACAGTCAGCACAATGCTTCCTTCCCATGAACAAGGTGTGTGATTGCTTTGCCATAACAGAACTGGCTTTGGGCTTCACCAAGTACTTTCATATCTCTTGCAGCACATTTTTAAACACAAATCAGCTGGTCAGCTCTGCCTTTCTTTCCAACCTTATCTCTTCTAGAAGTGTAATCACAGAAGAATAACAACTGCCCTGAAGGCTGATGTAGGTGGTTACCAGATCACAACTCTTATTCTCAGTGTCTGCTTACAGACTAGACTTACACTGGAGGAGCTGGGTGAACCATTTGCCAGTGACCAGAGCAAATGATCAGCAGAGATAGGTTGATTTCTGCTATTTATTGTAGCTGTTTCTCTCATGGTTTATGGGGTGATTCCACATCACAAAGAAAGAGGGGAGAACAGGATGCTGTGATCTCATAATAATTTGATGTATCCAGAAAACAGAAGCTCTAACACAGAGATGCCTTACTCAGCCTAGTTTTAGGGAGGAAAAAATGCAACTCAAATAATAGACCTCAACAGAGTTTTGAGGGAAGAAAACCAAGCCTGATCAGTAGAACAAATATTTTAGAGTTGATTCGAGGTGTGAATCCAAACAATTTTTCAAGATCTGCTGCTTCTCCACAATGAACCAATATTTGAGGGCAAGTCCATCAATTCTGATTTCCATGATGTGAAGGTTCAATCCCATAGCTGGATGTTAGCTGAAGGCAGGGCTCATTATGTCATTGCTGCAGAACCTCAAACATGTTCTCAGGCCTATTTGGCAGAGGGAAAAGTCCAGAGCAGGCTGATCAGTTCCAAGAAAAAGAAAAGCCAGGGAACTTCTCAGCCTCAGCTGGCTAAAAAAACTAACTAAAAACAAAGGATAGCTCTCTCCTGCTGTCCATGCTGCACACACCACAGTCCATGAGAAGGAATACAAGGGACCAAATGCAATTTCTGCAGACACAGTGTGAGCTTCTCTCCTCTTTCTCTCTTGGAACCAATCTGAAAGGCACAGAACTTAATAACCAGCATAAGCAGAACAGATGACTGGGGATACAAGGATCATGAAGTCACTCCAAGGCACAGCCATTTCATTTATTGCTGTGATTAGTGTTATGTTGTGATATTTTTCAAATCCCAATGTCCAAAGCTTTCTAATTCTCCTAATTTCAGAGTACAGTATAAAAAAATGAAAAGCCAAGGGCTGCAGAACCATAAGAACACTGTCAAGAAGAGGAAAAAAAAAACAAAGACAAAAAAGAAATGCTGCTCAAGTGTAGCCCAGCTTTACCAGATAAGCCATGGGGACTAGGTGGCTTCCTGTTTTCATCCAGACAGATTTGTAGCTCCCAAAATTCACAGGTGAAGAGAGAATGAAGACCCACATGGCTGTGCACACCTCAAGCCCTTTTCCCAATGGGAGTTGCAGACTTGTCCTGACTTTGGATGCTCCTTGAGGGAGCTGAATCTCCCCCAACATGTTGAGGAGAGCATCCCTTTTGCTGATGCAGATGGCTCCATCCACAATTCACATTTCTGAGAAACCACATTAAGGACAGACTTAATGCAGAGTCATTGCTCAATGTACTGAGGAAAACTTTGATAGAAGACACTAAAGCAATAATAATGATGGGTGTTGATGATAATGAAGACAGCACTACAAATTAACACCTCTCCCTGGAATTTCCTAAGCCCTTGGGCACCTAAAGTTGAGGAACTGCTTTCTATCATGAGGGTGGTTGAGAAACTCCTGTGTGGTTAACCAAGAAACTTGATTAATTCAACATCTCAGTTGTGCAAGAAGCCCAGAAGACATCAAGGAGTGGTGCAGAAGCTGAAAAGCCAACAGCTGAGCTCAGAAAACAGGATCTGACTAAGGTGCACCACATAAGACCCTAAACTTCTGTCAACTTCCAAACCAGAGCATTAAGTTTTTCAATCCTCTCTCAACTCCAGTTATTATTTTCAGTTCTGTTCACCATACAGAAAACTGTGAAGATGGACATTTTTACATATTAAGCATCTTCTGATCAGGGAATCATTTTTTCAGAGAAGGCCAGTTCATCCTAGTTTCTGACAATTATTTAGAAAAGAACAAAAAATTATCCCAAAATTTTCATCATAATCCGAATTTAGGAGTACTTTTTGCTTTCTTTTTCTTTTTTTATGAGTACAGCTTTGTCAGACTGAATGTAGAGGCAGGGAGCAAAAAACACCTCACAGCATGACACCCTTGCTCAAATTTCAGGGCAAGAGTGTAAAATTATACTCAATTCAGTCTCTCATTTTTATTCAAATGATGAATAGGAAATCAACACTATATACTGTGCTTCAGGGTATCTTCATCATAAGATTATTTGTATCCAGAAGTGTAGATAAACTAAACCTCAATTAACCAAATCTGGTTATAATCCCTCCCTATGGGCACTCAACATATTTAAAAAGAGGTAGCACTGTAACTTGTTAATTTAGTTAAAAAAGAGCAATAAAACTGTCTGCTTAAGAAGAAAAAACATAGCTAATGGTCCCTGCTTGCTGGATTCCTGAAATCTTCTGGACTACCCTAAGCCTTTATTGCAACAGCCTCACTGATTTCATGTGCCAGGGCTGGTCTTTAGACCCAGATACCCCATATACCTGCACAGGTCACAACTGAACATCAATTTTGCTTTCATTGAAATGGTTTTATTTGTTTCCTGTATTTCTCTTACTTTTGTGAAAGTCAATGGCAAAGATCTCAATAAAAGAAATATTTCAAATAAGTACTGTCAACTTTTGAGTCTGAACTCACCTCTCTCTATGTATATAGTACCCTCTATTCCCCAAGAAAAGATCTGTTTCCATGATTTATATTTTCTTTATGGAGCACAGTGTTCAAAATAGACGTGAATATTAAGCATTCACAGCTGCCTTTACTACTGTGAAACAGGATAGAAATAGAATTCTTCATCTTACATGGTGGTTGTTTAATTCCCAATGTCTCTAAAGTCCCATTTTGACCCTTGATAATGCCTTTGCTTCCCCCATCACTTAAGACTATTGCTTTTATGAGTGTAGCAGCAGCATTACAGCTCATGAACCCACAACACTTTAAAGTATAAGGAAAATTGTCCCCCAGTCCCAGCACAAAGCCAAAGGAAAGCCACTGTGCTGTTGGTCTGTCATTTGGTCACTTCCTATCAAGACTTTGTACATCTAAGTTGTTTCAGAAACAATAAAAAGCAGCATTTTATGTGTCAGTACTTGTTAGAAAGTGGTTTAGTTTATGACTAAGATAATGATGCTGGATTTAGAAAGAGCCCAAATCCTCACTCACACAGTGTTATTCAACAGGATGAATGCAGAATCTGGTCAAGTAACTGCTCATGCCAACTGTTCACTGTAATTTTATTGTGATTTCCACCACTGTTCCATATGCATATTTAAAATCTTCTTTAAAAGTTTTGTGCTTCAAAGAAAAAGGCTTACCAAATTTCCACTTAGAAATCAAACACCTGATAAAGTATTGCATTTCAAGTACCTGATTGTTGTCTCAACTATTTTTATTTTTTTTCTATGAATAATAAAGCCCCAAGGAAATTTTACTCTAGCATTATCTTTGTCAATTTGAAGTTCATTTTCCTGCAGGTCTATGACAGATGCTGTTATGTCTCCCTGGATCCTGAGGTTTTACAAGTGATTTCTGAATTAAAAAAAAAATAACAAACAACTATTTAAGAACCAGTTGTGTTTTTCTCAAACTGCTTTTTATAGGGACAGAAATTATGGGTTTTGATTATTTCAAGAGTGCACTTTTAAAAATAATTGTCAGTGTAACAGGGGTAGGCTTGCATTTTAGAGTTATACTGCAGTAATTGTTCTTGGAGCTTTTGCTGCTGTAGTTTTTTAGTTTTGAAGTTGTTTATGAGATGATGTGAACAGTGTAGAAAGAGAGACAAGTTCCCAGTCTGACCCTGATCCAACATAAATCAAGAGCAGCTCTTGCTAAAGCTCATTATGAGATTGGTGAAACAGAGAGCAGATTCCAGCCCAGCCTGACTCCTCTTAAACAGTGCTTTGTGTCAAGTGTGGAAGCACTTTTAATGGCTTTGGATACCCATTCCTCTGAGCAGCATGATTCATGGCCCTGTCAAATGTGATGTCATGCCATCTTTCCCAAGATTTTTTTTCTGTTTTAAATTTATTTTTTTTTTTAATAAAGACCAGTGTAGCATTTTAATGGGAATTAGCTCATGAGTAAGAAAGGAAAGATATTTTCTGTGAGGAAATTTGAGAGAAAGCTAAGGACAAATTTTTGTGTGAATCAGCTGGTTCAGTCCACACCAGCCATAAGTGAGCAAGAGAGCTCTCTGTGGGGGAATAAGAATCTACCCAACAGCTTGCATGGTCTGCAGTTTACACACAGTTTCACCTGCCTGTTCAAGGGATACTGCATCAACAGTGAAAAAGAAAATGTTTTCTAATCCAGACTTGCAGCCTTTAAAGTTCTCTGAAGGAAGGGGGATGCCTTCAGCAGCTGTCAGGAGACAAGATATTTGGCTGACACCAGGGGAGACCGCATTGAAGTTTGATCTGCTGGATTCAGCACAGGAAAAGGAATTTCTCCTGCCTGATAGGAATTTCCTAGAACAACACTGTAAGTGTAACTTCTATTTTCTGATTAATTTCTAATATGACAACAAGTCTTGCCCTGGAATAGAAAAAAAAAAAAAAAAAAAAAAAAAGGTTTGTTTAAGTCAGTCCAGCTCCCAAAAGGTGTTTTTCTGTTTTTCTGCTGTGGAGGAATTTTGTCTGAAAGTTGCTGAGCAGCTGCACTTTGGGATACCAAGTCAGAACCAATACTTTCCACAGGAGATGGTAGATTTGTGTTTTCATTGATCTAGGGGAGGGGACAGACAGCAGGTGGCACGTGGTGGGGTTTCAGTGTCACCCTGTCCGTGGCACAAAGTGCCCCTCTCACTGCTGTCCAGGTGTGGAGATGTTTTCCTTCAAAGCACACAGAAAGAAAAGGGAGAAGAGAACCCATGCATGGATATGAGCTGCTTTTCCTAGGAAGCTGTAGAATCACCTGATGATGTGGAAACAGACCCTTCAGCCAGGATCTACTCCATGACCAGTGTTGGGATTTCTACCGCGTCTTCTTCTGGGAAAGGTCCCCTGACAGTCCAATTTTAAATCAGATCACTGATCTGTTTTGACCAACAGCCTGTTTCCATCTGGGCAGCATGAGAAGTTTCCATCAGACCTCCTAATTCCTCCACATTTCTTTGTCAGGGTAATTCCACGTGGTCCTGGATAGCAGACAAATATGTCATTCAGTCAGATAAATTTACCAGTCAGCTTTTCACTCAGCAAAGGACACTCACTCTACTAAATTTGCAGAAACTGAAGTTAAACAAGCTCCCCATTCATGAAAAAGCTTGATGTGTTATCAGTTTTATATTTCAGGTTATAGAAGTATCTCAGATTAATGAAAAGATTAGAATCTAATCCTTTCAAATATTTCTGCACATTGTGTGTTACATCCATGGATGCCTTGATTTGAGGCTAAATAAAAATATGTGAAGAAAGTGGGTCTTTTTCTCAAAAACATTCTCTTTTCAGTAGGAAACTAATAATTTATGACAAGATTTTTTTTTTATATTTCAGTAAAGAAAATGCTTGTTGATGAAAATCCTCCAAAGGAACATGCTTTTATTTTTTTAGCAGATCATAGCAGTTCATAGCTTCCAAATCTCAGTCAACTGAACTAGTGAGTAACATTTGCTTGGTAGGCAGTAGAGAGATTATCTCCTCTACAGTTTGTCCTGTTTAGAGACAGCTGAAGGATAATGGTGGAATACATTGTGGAATCACCTCTTTTTTCACACATCACAGAGGGAAGCTGGGTGACTTATAAATGAGACCCCAAATTTTTAGATGTCTTAAAGTGAAGAAAATTCCAGTCTTAAGTGCCATATATTTAAAGACAGAATTGTATTTGTTATGTTTTACAGTCCTTTCTATGCCTTTATTTTATTTATTTTCCAAGTCAAACTAAACCAAACCAGATCATTGCAGGATGCTGATGACAATTGAACAATGCTCCTGTCCTTCCATCTTTTATCTTCCTCCAAAGGCAACAGTAAAATTTCTGTTGCAGTCATAACAGAAGCTAAACATGCATAAACTCACTATGGCTGCTTAAACAAGATGACTCCAAGTATTATAGTGAGCAAACATCAATATATGTGGGTTGTTTTCTTTTTCTTTTTAACTCTTCAAGGCAACTCTGACTTGCAGATCTTCTGGTAAACTCAGTGTAATGTCCTCAAAGCTTCCTGTTACTCTCAATGGAGAGGCTGGAAAATGCTTTACCCACCAGTGAGCAGTTCTTGCACACACATTTGTCTTTAAAGTAATGTAACACTCTTTGCCTTTTGCACAGAATTAGTGATTCTTAAGTATTGTAGCCATCAGTTCTCACCCAAATCTTTCTGCTCAGTCCAGCCTTATTTTCCAGGCTGGGACAAAAGCAGCAGAGGTTTCAACTTCAGCTGCCCCTCAAGCCACGCTGTGCCCGTAACAGCTCAGCAACTTGAGAGAGGAGAGTCTGGAGGTGGGAAAGGGCAGTCAGAGGGTGTGAGAGCTGTAGAAACACCCAATTAAAATAATACAATATTCTGTATTGGAAGGGACCCACAAGGGTCAATCCAGGTCCTTTTCTTGGCCTGCACAGGATCACCCCAGGGATCTTGCCATGTGCCTGAGGACATTGTCCAAAGCCTTTTTGAGCTCTGTCAGGCTTGGTGCTGTGACCACTTCCATAGGGAGCCTGTTCCAGTGCCCAGCCACCCTCTGGGTGAGGAACCTTCTCTTGATATCCAACCTGCACATCCCCTGAGAGAGCTTCAAGCCTTTTCCTTGGCTCCTGTCACAGTTCACCAGAGAGAAGAGATCAGTGCCTGCCCCTCTTCTTCTCCTCACGAGGAAGTTTTAACAGCAATGAGGTCTCCACTCTTTTCCAGGCTGAGCAGACCAAGTGACCT
Organism: Parus major; assembly: GCF_001522545.3. NCBI lineage: Eukaryota > Metazoa > Chordata > Aves > Passeriformes > Paridae > Parus > Parus major. Next base: position 143,618,027 of record NC_031769.1, read on the forward strand.
CAATCTCATATGGTTCCCCTCGATAGCCTTCACCATTTTCATGCCATTTTTGCCAAAAGGGAAATTTTGCACATTGGTGTAGTGAAAGGGAGAAAGGTCAGAATGGCTACATCTTAATCTTTAGGTTTAGAAGGCCCATTAACTCAAGATTTATAATTAAGGTATCCCATGCAAAGCATGAGAACTAAATGATTCTCTGTTACATATTAAGAGAAAACAACCTGGCTTTATATGCAATACAACCACAAATATATGGCCCAGACATCCATCCCCAGTGCCCTGGCTCTCCCAGACTTGGACAGGGTCCTCTATGGGAGATAAGGAAGAGAAGAGAAATTGTTTGCTGATGCCTGTAAAAACAACCTGACACACTGAGTTCCTCCCTTCCCCATCCTCCTCTCTATTCTCACATCCAAGAAAGGCTGATTATGTTAACTCAGCTATGTGTACAAAGTTGTCCATCGTGTTCTCACATGTGGGGTTTCTTGTGGAGGAAGGAGCCTATAAATAGCACAGCTCGAAGGTGCTGCTGTAAACAGCCTTGTGAAGCACAGGCTGCTTGCAGAGCAGTGCAGAGCAGTCTGTGCCAATGTGATGCTCGAGAGTCATTTGTGCTGCAAGGAGAATTCACTCCATCCCTTCATTACAAACACTCCCTCCTCATCCTCATCCTCTTCCATGCTTATGGGGCTTTCACCACAAACCAGCTTCAGTGCTGCCGTGCCCTGCAGCACTGCTAACAGCCAGACTGCTCCTGGTGGCCCCTAAAACCTATAAATCCCACATTTTCTGAGCAACTAATGCTCTGAGACAAATTTAGTAGGAGACAGCTTAAAAGTAAACTCCAAACAAGCTTTTTCTGTACACTTGGAATCTTATTTAATGTGATGGATATTGATCATACCTTAATTATCTACTAAGTTCTCCCAGCAATTTTTAAACCACCTTCCAAATAGAAGATATTGTATTTTTTAAAATTTCAAATATTATTTTAAGGTTTTCCATCGCTCTCTCTTAATTTTTTTTTTTTTTATTATTATTTTTTTTTAATTTTAAGATCAACTCCTCCATAGATTGTTTGGGTTTTTCATCTTTCAGATTCAGGAAATATTTTGCCTGGCCCAAATTTTGAAGAATAAACAAATGAAAAAAGAAAATCTAAAGAGTGGGAAAATATATTCATGCTCTTCCAGAGAACCTTAACTTCTTTTCTATCTACAGAAAAGTGTATAATTTTACAGTTCAGCTTTGCTTTCAGTAGAATGACATTCAAAACACTAGTGTACTTTTAAAGCAGCTGCTACAACTAAAACAAAATATCTGTAATATAAAAGAAATAATTTAATACAATAAAAAAATTTCATTTGTAAATACTACTTCACTGACCAGCTTAAGAAAGGAGATCCTTAACTAGTCAGTTCCTTTTCAATAGAGGCTTGTTCTTGAGATTTTTCTTGTAAATATTTCATATGATTTTTTCATCTAAGAAAATGCAAAAGAAACCCTTCAGAGTATACTGCATAATATTCAACCCTCCATTTTTATCTTAATTTTAATGAAAAACCTTCTGTCTATATCACGCTGACACAACTTTGGTTTTAAACACTACAACTTTTGTTTTAAATATTACACACGTATCTGTAGACAAGCACATCCCTTGCTTTTGATTGTGGGCCAATCAATTTGCCTCTTCCAGGTTTTGTTGTCATGTACAAGTCCATCAGTTCAGGGTTGCTACACCTAAAAAATCCATCTGGATTTCCCTGGCCAGCAAAATCTTTCTCAGGAGAGTCTAATTTCCTTCTACTCTTGACCATCACAAAATAATGGCCCCATAAATTTCCCCCTTTGGATGTATTGCTGCAATCATTTGTGGGGCCAATCCTGGACTCTTGGAGGAGAAAATGGAGCTGGTAAAAAGATGCTTTGGCTATTAAAAGAAAAGGAACTGTAATTTATTTCCTAAACTCATGGTTTCAGCCATCTTTCACTGTGGCCTAGTCAAGGCCACTGGCAGACCTGAGGGAACAGGAACCTGAAAGGAAAAGTGAGGAAAGGAAATGAGCAGCTGGAGACTGCGAGGATGGTGGGAATGTCTTCAGCAGCTCTGCTGTCAAAGAGAACCAGGGTTGTGTAAGGTTGCCCTTAGGAGTGTGTGAGCATCCTCATGAGCCACTCTTCCCCATCCCTAATCACTGCCAGTGCTCTATTCTCAACTTTCCATAATTTTCTGCACATTTTCCAATAAATAGAAAGGCAGATGGTACATTCTTGCACAGAAAAGGATTTTTTTCTTCTTTCAACAGAAAATACGCAGATAGTTAGACAGATAACAATATCCTCAAGTGATAAGATCCCTGTATGGAAAAAAAAGGATACAGGTTTTGATTTTTGTACTTAACAACACTGTCATGTTACAATTTCATGGTGAACTCACTGCTCTCTAAATCATCTAAATTCTTTTGCAAAGGGTTGCATCGCCAAGTTTTGTTCTCTGCTTAGATATTCCCATTTAATATTTTGGAATATATTTATATGCATTTGGGAACAGTATTCTCAACAGAATTCTCTGATTTTTTTTTCCCCTTCACTTCTTTTGAGATCTCACACTGATCTTTTTGGCCATGTCCATCTAAATTAGCTGTTTTTATGGGTATTCACAACACCTCTCAATACAGCACTGCCTGAATATTTCATCACTTTGCAGCTGTTTTTCTCACACATCCATTTTATTGCAGCAGTTAAAAGCAGTCACATGGCACAACCCCTCTCCCTCCACTATCTGCTAATAGGATTTGCTGCTGATCTCCCTGGCATACCAAGGTATCTGGGTTTATGTTTGAACAATGAAATTTCATGGATATATTTTCTCAAATTCATCCTCTTATTGCAAACCCTGATTAAAGCCTTCTATTTCCAATCTTTTTCTTTTAACTTTTATTGTAAACTAAGCATATAACCAGATTTGGAAAGGAATTATTTCTTCTTGTAATAATGCATAAGAGAAAGGTACAAAAGAGAGTAAGGGTAAAAGGATAAAAATCTAGGAATTTCCCTCAAATGTAGCATTTAATGTTCTTGCATTAATTATTATATTTGCTATCAGGAAAGAAATTGATTGAGGATTATGATCATTTGAAAAATATAAAGTGAGAAATAGGGTTTTAGTATATACTTGGAGATTAAAGTAATTTGGTCATATAATGCAATTTAATTTAGGTCTATGGAAAGTGAGAAGTTCATTTCCCACATGTGGGTTCTAGAACCTGGTCACTTTTCATCCCCTCAGCTGTTTTTTTTTCTCCTGGTTTCACTTAATTCACTCTAACCAAAAAATTATAAGAAAGAAAATAAAAACCAAAAAAAAACCACCAATCAAACATAAACTTGCAAACACAAATTGGTGAAAATATTTTTATTTAAAAAAAAAAAATTAAGGTAAAAAGAACTGGTTAGGAAAATTTAAAAAATCTGCAACAGGAGGACTTCACACAGAAAACTGAATCTTTATCGTCTCATTAAAACTTCTTAAAATGTGTCTGGAAATAACTGGGTGAAAGGAGGTTCCAATAAAGAGTTGCATATTAAATATTATCTTGCAGAAGAAGATAAAGAAAATATTTAGGAGTTTTAGTGCAGGAATAAATCAGCCCAAGGTTGAAAAAATTTCTACCTCATCTGTCCACAGAACCAAGATTTGTAAGGATTTCCCCTTTCCTAAATTTCCTTCCCATCATCACTCTCCCACAGCTGGGAAGCCCAAGACCTGTCCCAGGTGTTTTCCCTGCGCTTCACTCAGTTATTTTCAGCCTTTAAAAACAGAAGACCAAACAGTGCAATGATTGTACTCTGACAAAAGGCAATAACCCAAACACTGTACTCAACAGGTAACTCTGTCTGCAGGGCAGATCTCACACCAGAGTGTGTTTTCTACCAAGAGATACTTGGCTAAAGCCTCTGGGCCTTGAGCACACCCATCTGAGAGCTTCAGGATGCAGACAGAACAAAGCTCAGTTTCCTGCATTGCTCCTCTGCTTTAGTAGCTTGTTGGTCCATCCCAGACCCAGGAAAATTTCAGTTGCTTTGAAAAGAGCTTGGTTTTTATTTTAAAGTTTCAGTTAATTTCATGCAAGAATGGTTTTAGTCTTATGATCAAAACAAGTAATGTACTGTAGTATAACATAAATTGTCATGACTTAAATAGATTTAGACTTGACAGACTGTGTAGTATCCAACTCGTTCAAGTATAAAGCAATGAATGACATTATGCCTATCACAAGAAATGTGCCTGTCAACTACAATTGCTTCTGTAGCACTTTGGGAACAAGGACAATTCAAGTCTTCAAACCACAAAGCATCTGCTTTTGTATTGCTTTTCCTTCTCTGGTGTTTGCCACTGAACTACTTTCATTACTAGTTTTTTGATATCTCTCTGTAACATTGATCATTTGCCTCAAAATGTGATCTATATATATATCATTGTATAATCAGAAAGATAATTTCTATATAATTAGAATTGAATTTACATAGTGCATAATCATAGGAGAAAATTCCTGGTAAAATCACAGCAGAGTGAGCTGATAGAAGGGCAGACATCAGGCCTGTCATGAGTAGCAATGAGAAGGAGAGTTAGAAAGCCTGAAGGAGCTCAGCATTTCTTTCTCTAAACCCAAGCAGAAATGTTTTTAGGAGGAACAGTGTGTGTGTGACAGTGAGCTTACAAGGCACAGGGTGCTGCACACCCTTAAAGCTGCAGAAAACATCCTGAGTTGTCAGTACAATGTTCTCAGTGGCAATAGTGCCAGTGGAGACAGAGGGAGGATGTGGTGGAGATCAGTCTCTGTTCATGTCTGTGCACATGTGAGAAGCTGCTCCCGACCAAATGAGAGTCCTGTACTTCAATAACGCTGTGCAGCTGTGCCATGGGCCTGCAGACAGCTCTTGCTCAGTTCAAGTAGCTCTTGGAGAAGGGATTGGCTTCATCCATGTCTTCTGGAGCAGCAGCTGCTCCTGCAGTAATTGAAATCATTCCCTGCCTGGCTTGTGCTGAGCCCAGCAGCAGCTGAGGCTGGCTCCTGGCCAGGGGAGCAGCATCTGAGCCCTGCTCCACAAACCCTGTGTGCTGTGGGGACAGTGGCCCCATCCTGGAGTTGGATTCTGACCCCCTGCATGGTCTGAGTTAACATTAGCTGAGGCATTATGAGAAGGGCAGGAAGGCTTTGTTCTGTCCTGGTGCCCCATGTCCAGCTGTGCCTCCTGGCCCATGTGGAACACTCAGTGCAGTCATCCCCAGCTGGAAGTGATGGAGGTGTTGTGCAGCATTTACACGTTTCCTCAAACCTGGGTGTGTTGTGTTTTGGATAACACTGCTTTTTCTTCTGCAGTAGGCCATTTTACCAGGCAGTAGCCTTGCCCCTTCTTCACCCAAGGAACAATCTCTATCCTCTCAATGTGATTACAGCCCATTTCATTCCATAATAGGTTTCTTTTATTATTCCCTCAGGCATGTAAATCAAATTTTACTCAGTACCAAAATCTTTGTTCTACAAAGAATGCTGGCATCGAGTGCAGTGAAGGAATAGCTTCGCTATTGAGTAGAGTCTGTGTTAATAGAACTCCACTATCTCTTTTACTTTGAAAGTAAACATCTGTCAAAGTTTATTTTCTCTGTCAGAAAGACAGTAGTGTCTTAAGGGAAAGCACACAATAAAAGCAGATAGATTATTCTGCAATTATACCTTTCTCTGTCTAAATGTTTAATTAGATAAGCTGCCACAGAGACAGCGATTACTTTGGCATCCATCTGTCCCATTTACCGAGGTTACAAATGCAGTGGAGTCTTGGCAGATTTGATCACAGCAGCCACAGCAAGAGCAGGGAGCTGACATTCTCAAACAAGGGCAATTTCAAACAACTTTTCAGCCCAGCTGGGTGGCCCCTTCTGGTAGAACCATTGCCAGTGGCTGATCTTGTGCTATCAGAGTTTGGGACATACCAGGCTTAGTGCACACCACAGAATTACAGAATGGTTTGGGTTGGAAGGGACCTGAAAAATCCCCCAGTTCCACCCTCATGCCACAGGCAGGGACACCTTCCACCAGACCAGGTTGTTCCAAGCCTCATCCAACCTGGCCTTGAACACTGTCAGGGATTGGGCAGCCACAACTTCTGAGGGCAATTGGTTCCAGTGCCTCCCCACCCACACAGTAAAGGATTTATTCTTAATTTCTTATATGTCAATATAACACTTCAGGACACAGCATCTTTCACCCTTCTGCAGTTACTGCTGCTAAATACATTTTTATGCTTGACTTCAAAAGTTATATGTGTCTACCACAACATTAGTTTGATTGCAGGTGTTTTAGCTGCAATGATAATTCAGGTTTTGCGGGCCTTGTTTCATGCTGGGTTCAGAAAAAGCACAGAAGAGAAGTCATAACTTCCATCACACAGACCCTGCAAGCACAGGCAGTGTATAATATGATGAAGAGCATAAAAAGAGAATGAGGTATATAAACTTATGAAAATTGCAGATTTTTACCACTTGATATGTAAATCTAGCTCAAGACCATAAAAGCACAGAACTACTCCGACATGGGGCCGGAAAGATTTTGACTCTAAATAGAAGAGCTGCCCAGTCCTGTGGTTACCAAGGTCTTTGCTGTGCAGAAAGTGCTACTTTGTGTTTTCTATAATTGCAGTCAATAAATATTTAGCTGTAAAGGCTCCATTACCATTAAAACTCACAATATTAAAATGAAACCTCATAAGAATGTTTTATGTGTGGTATTAAGCCAAGGTGAAGCCCACCTAGAAGACTTGAGCATAAAAGTTAGTAACTTGAAATGATGTTTGTATAGCCAAACCTAAAGTAAGAGTCAATTTCAAATCAATAAATCTGAATTTCAATGTTTACCTGCGTGTCCAAGCCTCCAATACAAGCACAGGTCAGGAGATTTGGTCCATACAGATAAGGACAGATTCAGATGCCTGTGAGTGATGAGCTGGATCAAGGGCTTTGTGTTGGCATCCAAGACCTTATGATGTGCTCTGAGTGTTCCTGCCGAGCTCTACCATCAGAAAATTACATTCCACGCATTGTCCTATATATTATCTGGCCTTGGGTATTATCTCATGTACTTGGGGCATCCCAAATGGAGAAGTTTCCAGGCTATAATTAATATTCTTCCTTTTTGAAAAGGTCAGTGGGGTCTAAATAGTTTAAATTATTTCTTGATGTCCAAGTCACAAAGCGAAATAAAGCAATGGTGTAGGAACAATCCCACCTTATTATATGGTTATTTTGTATGGCAGATTTTTCTTTTAGACTCATTTTTTGGGCGTTTTATTATTTATTCTTTTATCACTAAAAAACTATTGTGGCTTTTGAAAATGTATTAAACAGAGCCTGACAGTTGTTTTAAAAGAGGTAAGAAATGCTGAAAAGTAGAGGGGGACATTTCACCTATGTTAAAAAAGAGGAGACATTGAATAATGAGTTAGAAGGAGATGAGGTCTCACATTATTTTCTTTTCCCAGTTTGCCAGTTTTAGATTGTTGTTTAATAATTCTTTCAGTATTATGGAAGTCAGATATTTTATTTTTGGATGTTGTTTTGAAGCCATTTGGTGAAGGGTTTTTATAGGAAAAATAGAGGGAAATATATGAGACATTCACAATGAAAGAATAAGGAATGAAAAATGCAGCTGACTTCACTTTTGTCTGCAGACTTGAATTCAGGCCATGAGCACTGATAAATTTGCTAATAAACCTCATCCATTTATGTAGTGTTTCAAAACCAGCCTCATTTGTAGTTTCCCCTATTTTTATTTAAATTATACTTTGGGGTACATTTTGAACCAAAAATCAGAATGTGTAGTTTACATGCTATTATTTCTATTTGTTTAGCATACCAAAATCAGATGCTGTTGAGTTTGTAGTGTTCCCTAATCTTTATCTGTATGCCTTCAGCCACAGCATAGGAAATTTAGAAATATAATCCTTTCTTTGAAATACTCATCACAGTTATGTTCCTTCATGCCATTACAGGGCAAAACCACTTTTTTTTTCTATTTTTTTTTTTTTTTTTAATCAGAGAGATGGTGAGATTAATGCTTCTGCATCATCTGCTTTTGCAGATGTTACTGAAACACTTTGTAAGAGACACATGTCATTGTAAATCAATATTTGTAATTGCAGGGTAGAATGATCTGTTTTCAATGGCTGAGGAGCATCTAAATGCAGACACAATTACAAAGCCATAATGTAGCAAACAAACAAACCTGCCCTCTGAAATGAGTATATTACTTGCCACGAATTAATTTACTATGTTGTAAGAACACTACTGAAGTATTAGCCTATGTATTTCACTTTTTGCTCTCCCCATAAAAACACACTCTAATACATTCATCTTGTTCAACCTCATCATCCTCATCTGAACACTAATACTCTCTACACAATATCCCCAAACCCATTTTTTCTCTCTGTCTCAGTTCTTGACCTGTTTTTTTCTCCATCAATATTATTATTGCAGTATTTGTGTCCTCGTCTCCCACCCCCAAAGCTATGGATGTTGTGATTAGAAGCACTGGAATTCTACTGCTGGATAAAAATCAAGCAAGTTTGTAAACGCTGGGCCTTGAACAAGGCAGAGTAACCATAAATTGTGCATCACTCACAGGCCCAAGACAGTCTGGTTCCAATTACCTGTAGTGGTTGCTATAACAATAATTCCATAGACAAGCTCACAGAGTCACACTCTGGGGAGATACAGGAATCCTTTTTTTTTTTAAAATACTAAGTATTCATAAGCAATAGCATCCACAAGAGCAGCAAAGCACTTCAGAGTGAGCCATCAGGTTCAATGACGTGTTAAATGCCAACCAGAAGCACCAAGAAAAAAATGTGAATTTTTGTGATCTGTTTTCTTGTATAGGGCATCTGAAGACAACAAGCCCAACTAGACAAAATACTCGTTTGCATTATAGTCTGCCTGCAAAATGGTCTTTAGAAAGCTGCTTAGAAAAAAAAATGGTTTTTTCCAAGCAGGGAATGTGCTTTACCAATATATTATGCAACTCTCATGTATGTGATTCTCTCATGAGCTGAATTAAAATTATTCTGTACTTTAACATAATTCAGAATGAATTTATGTATTCAGATGTCAGATATGTCCAATTGTTACTGTGCTCTTGCTGGTTTTTAGTACTCAGGACTTTTTCTATTTGTTTAACACAAGAAAGAAGAACAAGCTTTCATTTCAGCCCTGTCCAGGTCAAAGTAAGTTTAGAACATTTGAATTCAATTTGTTTTCTGGAAAAATCAAAGCAATTGTTCAGTTTGAATTGTTTTTTAAATGTGGCTGTTTCATTTTAATGTGAAGAGAAAGGCTTTGCCTCTTTGTGACAAACATTAACACTGTGACCTTTTTTTTTTCCTTTGTGGACACAATTTCTCTAAAATTAATTTTAAAACCTCTTCAGCTGATGTCTTTAGATTGAATTTCAGCTGTATTTTAATTTTTAGGTAGCTCTATATTATTCTTAAAGTAAGTTCTTGTAAATTTATTAAGGGATATTATATTTTCCACTAATAAAAAACAAGATATTTGTACTGCTCCATCATTACAACTCAGACTCTATGGACTGTCAGTTTCTGAATCAATAACAACCAATGCAGTTGAGATATTGAAGTGAAAAAGTGAAATACAAGAAAAAAACAAAACAAACCCAAGCCAACAAACTAAAACAACAAACTTAATGCAACATTTGAAATTAATTACATTTAAGACTTGAAAATTGGGACATTCTGCTTAGGAAATTTTAACATACTTTTGTTAAAATGTAGTCCAGTTAACTATGTCTCATCTTTTTACAGCTGTTACCAAAATCCTGATCTCTATTATTTCTCACTGGGATGAACTGAGTTTGGGAGTGTATTATGGGAAAGAGCCACTCTATTTTTGCAGTGCTCCTGTGACCTTTCCTTTCTCTATAGATATCTACTGTTAGCAGCTGCTGGAAGCAGGATGGTGGAGAAAATGGATCTTCTTTGGTTTTTAATCTGATACAGCATCTTTCATGGCCTTAACTAGCAGGGACAGACATCTCTGAGATTAAACAAATTGAGCAATGAAGATTATTAAAAATAAAAAATAGGGTTCATCAGGGATGTTTGCAGCAGACTGAGCAGAGCACCACATTGCATCTGTGCCTGTGCAGAAAAGCTCATTTTCTGTCTAGGTCCCATTTGCTCTGACAGGTAATACACCCTTATGTGACCAGAACAACCTGGTCTTGAGAGGTTTAAGTCAAGCTTGTTCACACACATGCACACAAAGCATTTGGAAGTGGTGTGCCTGGACTCACAAATATGAGCCATGTCCTGGTTTATGGCATCCCTGGCTACTTGTGAAACAGCATCTGAGTCAAAATCTCTGAAGGATTTGCAGCTGGGAGATAGCTCAGCTTCACATGGGGATCCAATTCTAATTTTCTATCCTGAGCTTTATACTTGTTTTTTTTCCAATGGAAATCTCAGTTGGAAAAGAACAGAAAAGGGGGATAAAATCTAACAACAAGAAAAAATCTTGTTCTTCCACTTTGTTCCCAGAGTACTTTCTAGCCTTTTCTTCCAGGTCTCTCCAGAGAAACACTCCTTTCTTTCATCCCCCAAACTCAGCCATCTGATCTACCTCTTCTGGCCAGCCAGGTTCATCAGAACTGCACTTCATAATCCTGCAAAGGACTCCAAACCACGACACAGGGACACAGGACAGCTGCTTCGGCATGAGTGCATCTGGAGAAAATGTCTTGGATTTCTGAGACAGCTCCATGTTACTGACAGAAGGGACACAGGAGCTATGAGCTATCCATCCAGAGCAGCAGCTCTCCTGGGCTCTCCTGTGACCCCAAACTCCCTGGGACAGAACAAAACTCAGTCACTGTTTCTCCTGATTTAATGCTCTTGTGCTTTTGCTGTCTCACTGGGACCTACACCTTGATTTTTCTTTCTTTGCTTATACCCAGTCTTGCAGAACACTTGTTCAAGTGCTCAACACTGATGCATCTGCCTGACCTTATTGATTCCTCTGAACTGCAGGAGAGGAAGAGAAGGGATATTTTTGCCCTGTGCCACTTTGCCAGAGTGTCTCAGGAATCTGGTCTGTAAAGTTAAGTGATCTTGCTTTGCATTTGGAGATTTAGAGTTTTAGACCAAATTCTCCTGAGGAAAGGAGAGCAGAAACTTCAAAGGTGTGATATAAATACATATTCTTATGTTAAATGAGTATTTTGAAAATCCCCCTTCCACCACCCTTACTTTTTGAGTGTCCCACAAGCTTTCTGGTATTACTAGTATTGTAAAACTTCATGGAAGGACACAAAAAACCTTGGGTTTTGTGCAAGACATTTTGAGCAAACTTGGGTCTGTGTCCAAGTCAAATGAAAATTTTGCTCGCAGTTACAAAGACACCTTCATTGACCCTCTAGAGTTTGCAGAAGTGTGGGTTAGTTGTCCAGGTCCCTCCATACTTAATGACAAAGAAGAGACTACAAAGAGAGGTCCAATTACCCTTTTACCTGGCAGCAGCTTTGAGGTGCAGTGAATTTATGCTTTCAGCTGGTCTTGTTGCCCATTGGCTTCAAAGTGAGTCTGGACAAGAATAGATTAACCTAGATTACAAAATTTGATTCTAGACGGACAAAATTAGGCAATATAAATCCCATCTTAGCTTGCTAGGGGACAGATAATGAGAGGGACAAACTTTCTGTGTTCTCTGAAAAACAGTGAACCTAAATTTTATGCTGGGCCATGGAGAAGATATTGAGATGTTGCCACAGGGGCTGTCAGTGGTGTCCTGGCTCCTACAATTAGTTATGTCTCTCATTTCTGCATTGTAAAGCCTCCACAAGGAAAGGGAAAGGTGACTTTTGCTGAAGACCCAGATCTCCTTGATAGAAATTACTATAAAATTCGTGGGGGATCCCCCAGCAGTTAGGGTTAAAACTAATTACCTACTAATTTTTCTACTAATTTAAGGAAAACAGATGATTTGCAATGGGCTTGCACAAATATCAGGATCTGCCTATCAAAATGCAGCAGTCCAAGGAAATTATTTGCTTCTGTGCCTCTAGAGACTCGTGGACTATACTCAGCCAAAGGAAAATTCTTGGTTACTCCTGCTGGATGCAGTAATACAGTTCAGTAAAATGGAATTTAACTTGAAATATGATCAAAGCAGCATGTGACAGGGGAGGAATGTGTAATCTATGTTGGACTGCCTGTTAAATACCACGAAAAACAGAATTTTCCTTTGTCCTCTCACTACAGTCCTGTAAGCTGAAAACTCTGAAAACCTGCACATTGCCTTCCAGTTGCCCAGAAGGACATAAACTCATACAAGCTGTACCAGATAAAGTGGTAATCTCTGCAAATACCCAAAGATTGCACATTCCTTTAATAAGCTATAAAAGCAATCTTAAATGAAAAAATCAAGGCTTTCACAACAATTCACATGAAGTTCTCAGAGTACAAAAATTAATTCCCTTGGTTGGACAGGGCCTTCAGCAGCCTGGTCTAGTGAAAGGTGTGCCTGCTCATGGCAGGGATTTGGAACTAGATGTTCTTTAAAGTCTCTTCCTACTCAAACTATTCTATGATTCTGATATACACAAATATACACATGAAAGTAGTCTTAAAAAGCTATTGGCATAAGACACAACTGTGACATTTTAGTTTCAAAATGCAATCTTTTAGAAAATGAAATGATTTTCCTGGGGAAATTTATTCTCTTTCTAAATGTGTATAATAAAAAGAGACATAATAATTATAATAATAGTTTATTCAACCATATAATGTTTCCTTTGTAGAGAAAGCCAGCAGCATTTTTGGCAAATGACATCTTTTCTAAGGGCAGATGTAGTCTGGATCTCTGTGAGAGCAGAAGAGACTAGCAGTTTAAACAAACACCATTTTATGTGAGGATATCCTGCAGGAGAAAGCAATTTTTTTCCTAAGTAAAAATGTTTGAAACCAGGCAAAAAGGTGAAAAGCTGGACATTTATTCCATTAGAAAGTCAAAACACATTTCACACCAAATCCCATTCTCAACAAGGTTATTCAGGAAAGAAACCAAGAAAAGGGAATCTCCAGAGATGTTGAGGACATGAAGGTACCATGGAGGGAAGGAGGAAGAGACTAATAGGTGCAGGATAGAAATGTCAATGTGATGACGTTCCAGGGGGAAGATCGAGAGGAGTCTGCATTTGTGCCTGCTGTTTTTACAAGCTTCACATTGAGCAGGAGTCAGAGAAAATTGATAGGAACTGGTTTTAAGAGGAAAACAGATCTGCATCAGCTTTTCCAAAATAAAATGACTCAGCCTGAACAAATCTGCAAATCCAATATCGCCAAGGTTAAGCTTAAACTCACAAAAATGCAAAGGCAGTATTCCATACCTTTGAGAATTTGGATTATTTGTGTGGCAATGCTTCGCTTATTGTGGTACCTAAAAGAAAATTTATCTTGAGGTTTTGTTTTCTAAAATGTCTTTTTACACTGCTCATGAATATGGGTTTAACTATGAAGGGCAAAGGAGTTTTCTACATTGAAAAATTACGTTAAATTAAAATAACGTTTTGGGAAAGCACTTTAATAACTGCAGATATTCTGGGAGAATTGTTATTATCACCTAATAAAAAAGTTTTGAAAATAAGAGAATGTAGAGGCATAACTAAACCTAAAATAAACACAGTTTAGAAAAGAGAATTGTGTTTTAGTTATCCCAACAGCCTTAATTCAGCCCTAGGAGAATACTTTGAAGAAGCTGTGTAAAATATGAAGCAATTCTGGTGCTTAGAAATTTGTCATGTTTGTCATGTATGGGCTACTATATTAAGGTTAATCATCCTGTTATGGTCCATGCCATGATGGGGGAGAGCAAAGATTTATATAACAAGTCCTTGGTCCCACTCCCAGAAGAATCTGAAACACAAATCATTAGTCAGGTGCATATCCAGTATTAAGCATGTGAATTTTCTGTTGTTCATGAGGCCAACAATGTTCTGGCTCTTTCAGACTGCACATTCCCTTTCCCAGATGTCAAATTCCTCACTGCAGACACTCCAACACCGGTCTCTTGCAAACATTAATTGTAGAAGATAAACTTATATTGAATCATAAAATCGTTAGAGTTGGAAACCTCTGAGGTCAGTTCCAACTATTAATCCAATGCTGTCAAGTCCACCAAAACCATATCTATGTGTGACTGTAACTGCAGACTCTATATGCACAAAGAAGTCATGGTAAGTCAACCTGAACTACACTTTCCTAACTTTTGGGTGCTTGATTTAGCAGCTTTCAAAATGGTCTTTTGTCAGAGCAGTTATTTGCATGTGTCCAAGCTCAGCATTGCTGGGTAAGAGTGGTTTTATCTAAGCACAGGTTAGGTAATTATGCAATTTACGACTGGTTTTAGTTTTTGTTTGTTTGTTTGTTTGTTTTTAATCTTATTTTTATTTTTTATGGATCAATATTCTATCTGGCTTTTAGGCATAAAATGTATGTGGTATTATTCCTGTAGTTATATTAATCAGCTACAATTGAGGTTTACAAGAGTAACAACACTGTTGGCTTATCAGGAGATGGAGTGAAGGGTTGGATGTGGGAACAGAAGTGAACAAAGAACAGGATAAAGGTGGGACTAGTTCATAAGCTCTTCTCTCACCTTGAACTCACTGTTCTTTATACCAAAGTGTCTGAAGACCAATTTGCCTCCTGTTCATTAGCCACCAGAGAAAGATTCTGGATAATCTAACCTGGAGACTGATTTATTTCAGTTTCCACAAGATGAGTGGAAATAAATTGTCACCAGAGAGGGAAAATAGTCTAATGGTGGTTCAGTAGTTAAGAATTTTGGAGACAATGATCTGAGGACCCCCTTCACCACTGACCTGAAAGCTGACCTTGGCTCAGAACCCCTCCTGTCCCATCTTCCATCTGTAAATGACAGTGACAATGCTTCCTCACCTCACAGGCATGTAGGGAGCTGGAGGCATTAGAGCAATGCTGTAAGGAAAGAAAATGTGCTTTGGGCATCTCTTTATTTGGGAGAAGTAAGCCCTGAAAAATTGAATCTTCTCTAGAAAACTTGAAAATAACTTTTTAAAATCTGAGAATACCATGAATAGATCTTTCTCCAAGGAAAACCAGTTATGGTGATGTTTGATGTCTCTTCTTGGATAATGCTGGAAAACCACACTGGAATCAGCCAAGTCTCTCCACTGGCAGGTGGAACAGACTGAACTCCTTGTAGTGTCCACTTCTCTCTCCCCCTTCCCTGAGCACATTCAATGGCACATTGCCTGTGAGATCTTTTTTTCCCTGGAGTCAATTTTCTAGTTGCTGAGAGTTTTAAGCATTTTTTTACCCCTTTCAGTATAATACAGACAGGACAGACAGCTCCAAGGCCATCAGGAGTGCTGAAGGCTTCTGGTTCAAAGCAAGAGATGTGAGGGCTTCTCTGAACCGTTCTTCTTGTATTCTCTCTGCTTCATGGTCCCTCCCCTCAAACCATATTAGATTTTATTCTTAAAAGTTTTGGGAAAAGCAATGAATTAACAAAATTTGATGATAATACTACGATATTTGTGTTAGTAAAGGAAGAGTGTGTCTATGTCCCTTGTGTACCTCTCACAGAACTCGGTGACTGGCAGGTGATGCTTGGTGGAGGTAAATATGAAGGGACACATGAGATAAAAATCAATGCCACTTTCCTGTAGAACATGACAGATTCTGAACTGGCCATTACCATTCATGTGTGAGAACTTGGGGTTGTGACAGTGCAGTGAAAACATCAGCTTGGTGCACTTCAGCTGTCAAGACAGCAAGTGAAATGTGAGCAGCTATTAGAAAAGGGCTGGAGGAGGAAGAGAAGAGCACTACTATACTACTGGGTAAATTCATATCTTGCCCACACTTCATGTTTCACACTGTGTCTACAGTTCAGGTATTCCCATCTTGCAGGATTTATGTAAGACTTGAAAAAAAACAGAGAAGCATCTCAGGTACAATCAATGTGAGAAACTGATTCTGTTACCAAGAGAGACTAAGATGGAAACCTTTAGTCCAGACAAGAGACAACTTAGGGAAAATAGGGGGAAATGCAGCTGAAGTCTGTAAAAACTGGTTTTGGCATGGAAAGTTTTGTTGGGATAGATAGTTTATAACCTCTTCAGTAAAAGAACTATGGACATCCAATTACACAGAGGGGAAGGAGACTGAGAAGAAACAAAAAGTAATTTTTCATTATATTGCATGTAGTTAATCTGTGGACCATCTTCTGCAGGATATAGTAGGTGACAAGATTTCCAAAGATGAGAGGAAACACCAGACAGGTTGATGAAGGACAAAGTTATTAAGCATTCATAAATTGTTATAAATTATATTCAGAAAGAAAAAATAAAAGGAAAATTAAAAAAAAAAATAAAATAGCAGCAAATGACCAAGAAATCTCAAATATATATATATTTTAAAAATTCAATTTATTATTACTATTATTATTATTTTTCTGTTGACTTCCCTTGTCACTACGCCTTGGAATAGTAAGATAATTTTTGTAACGAGTTTCTTTCCAGGTCAAGAATACCTGTACCTTTAGCCAACAGCTTCTAGACAAGACAGTCATCTTTGCTGATGCAAAGTCTTCTGTATCCTTCTGTTAAAAAGCTCCTGCAAGACTGGTAGTGTAGAGGACCTGTCTCCTTAGAAGACTGAACCACATAGTTGCACTCCTGTAATTGCACAGACAAAGCAAGCATTCATAAAGGTGCACAAGTGAGAAGTAATAGAAATTGAAGAGAAAGCAGCCAGGGAAGATGAGGGTGATAAGAAGAGAAAACAACTTTTTTGTTATTTGCCATGGATGTTGAAAAGCTTTGCCCTTGGAAGTGACCTGTAGCATAGCCAGGTAAGCTCTTTAGCCAAGACTAAGCACAGAATAATGACATGACTTTGTGGATTTCTAAAAGCAGCTGTTCCCATGACTTTTCTGTCACTGCAATGATTTGAGATGGCAAACAGATGGGAAGGTAGTCAGCAAAACAACAGGGGAGGCATCCATGAAAAAACACATTTCTTAATACGTGACTGTGGCTGAAAGAAAAAAAACAGTAAAAGTTGATGGGTGCTGCAGCTATCCAGTTTCTGTCAGAACAATATAAGCAGAAAGAAAAAAAGAAATCACTCTGGCAAGAAAAACTAAGGTTAAAATACAACCAGACTCTTCGGTCTCCTGTAGCCTGGCTCATACTGCAGGATCAGATTCTCTTCAAGTTCTGAGAGGCCACAAGTCCCTCTGGCTGGAGGCCCTGGATTTAAGCTCAGTTTCGGGGTGTACCTTGTGCAAGTGCCTTGGATGAGATCAGATATTGGCAAATCACTGGAAAAACATCTGAAGGACTGCAGTGAGCTTAACTCTCCAGGTAAAAACCCTGCTAACACCAGGGCCAGCAGCTAATATTGCTCCAGAACTGATGTGAATTATATTAAACTGAGGTTAAAATAGACTGCTTTTGCTTCTCTAGGCTTTTCTGCTAAATGTCCATGTAGAACAACAGAATGATTCCAGCATGTCACCTGAACAGCAGCTCCTGGACATCACAACCTGTGGTGTTCTGTGTGCCAGCTAAAGGACTTGAGAGAAGTGTGTTGTACCTCCACAGTGTCAAAGCTGATGGACACTGTTTTTCTGAGCCCCAGTGCTCTCCAACCTCCCCTCTGAGGTTGGCAGTGACACACCACCCCACACATCTCCTCCATCTGCACAGCTGTGACTCCAGCCTTGTTCTTCACGTGCATTTTCCATAAAGGCAAGTCAACTCAGCAGGTGCTGAAGGAGTTAGGGTCAAAATCAGTTCACTCTGCTCTCATCACATTCCTCATTCACCTTTCACAAAGTGAAGGATTTTTTTTCCTAGTAGTGCATATGGAAAAATACATTGTTAATAACAATGGCTCAGTCTGTGTCCCAGGGAGGGGCCATGCTCCTGGCATGGATAAGGCAGCAGTCCAAGTGTGGGATTACTTTCAGATACCTTGAAGTGTCCTCTGGGGCTTGCAGACCTTCTGTCAGGAGCTGTCATTGTGGCTCTGGGAGGTTCAGTCTTGCAGCAGCCACCTCATGTATTTGGCAGCAACCTCTTCCAAACCTTACCATGATTTCTCCTTGGACCACACAGACCCCATAGTCACCAGATGAACATCTTGGCATCTGCACTTGTCTGCTGAAGCATGATCCATGTGTAAAAAGGGCATATTAACTGTGAGACTTTGAACTCAAACCCATAAAGATGATGTTGCAATGATTTCAGGGCTAGGTACTGACTGTATATTTTCCTTCATAAAATATTCTGAGGTCAAACAGTAAGAAATAAAGGCTAAAAATTGCAATAGGAAGGATGAAAGGGATGGCTGTTTCTTGTCTGAAAAACATTGACTAAAGCATACCATTATAAGGCTATCTTTATTTTACAGGTAAAAAAACAAGGACAAGAATAGCCTTAAAGACTTCTGGGCAGAATAACTCATTATGACCTTGTACAGTGCAAAACAGCACTTCCAGTGACCATTCAAAACCTGGGAGTGGAACATTTCAGGGATTGCTTTACCACCTTGTGTTGTACAAGCACAATGGAGAATGAGCAAAGCTTTTACAACCAACACTGTGGTTCAGGAGCCTCAGTGCCATTTTCAGAAGGAGCAAGCACTTGGAAGAAAAGTGTTCAGGAAACCACTCTGAAAATTAAATTTTGGTTTCTACATCACTTAAGGGATCTCTTGAAAATATTGATGGAGAGCCTGGACTTGAAGCAGCTCAGATTTCACCATGTGGTGGGAGAGAACGAAATTTGTCCCCTTTTTTACAGAACAGAGAAAAGACAAATTTTCCCATGATACTGTGAATACAGAGCTTTCTGCTTTGGTCCAGTTCTTGATCACGAGTGAGACGCTGATTTTCACCTGCACACACCTCACTGCTATCCTTTAACCTTAATCAAGCTACATTTTTACACAGGAGCAAGGAGGAAAAATAGACTATTCCTTTCTGGAATTACTGGTTTTTTCAGCATCAGTATCCTGGAAAATAAATTGTAGGCACTTCTTTAATACCAAAGGTAACAACTAACAAATGTTCTTATTCAATCCATGAGCCTGGAAATTCATTGGGTACAGGGTGAAGTGTGGTCACTGCTATCAAAGTATATTGTCTACTCTGTGAACAGAATTTTGGATGTGAACCAAAGCTTTCTTGAGGGAGATAAGCTTGTTATTCAGACAGTAAAACGTTATGATTAACACCTGATGAAGCATTACAGAACCATAAAAATTCTGCTACCTGGGAAAGAATGCTTAGCAGGAGGCTGTCTGTGCTTTGGCAGACAAGTGTACAGCAGCTGAACTTGGTGTCTCAGCTTTCCATGAAAAAGTGGATTTATGCAGTCATTTTGTGGTGCACAGTCAGCTGCACCCAGTCAGCTGCAGACATGAACAGGCAGATTCTGCTTCTGTTTGCACTGCAATGCCCCAGGTTCCAGGAATTCTTACCCCACCTATGAATTGCAAGTACAAAAGAAATTAAGTACAAGTTAAGTGCAATTTATGTTTGCTTTCACAGCTTGTCAGGCACAGCTTTTTGTAAATCTGCATACTTCTTTCATCATGTTGAGTAGCAAGGATGATTTGTTCCCCTGCTTGCTCCGGCACTGTTCATGGTGGAGGAGAGAGTGCATGCCCAGGCCTCATACCAACTTGTATAGGGAACTTGGAAAATCTGGCAAAGTGCTAAAGTGGCTGCTTTGATGAAAATCCAGACCTATGTACACTCTGAAGGTTGTAAATGGGACCAGTCTCTAGCACTGAACCCCTGTGGATGCTGCTGAACTGGAGCCTGGTGGACATCCAGGTCTGTACCTTCAGACTTCTGTACAGTTACGCTCTATGAAGTTCCCAATTTAGTCTGAAATGACAGAGGTTCCATTAGGGACAGGTTATGTAAAATGAAAAGTAGTCTTGAGGGATGCTGACCAGCCTCATTAACAGTTATGCTGAATATCTGCTCCTGAGCCACAGGCTTGCATTTTTTTGAAATGAATAGCAATGTTCAGTTGTGCTGAGTTACTATTTTTTCACATTCAGTTTAAAAATACTTAAAACATTTTAGGATGCCTAAATATTTTTCTTTTCTTTTTCTTTTGAAATGAGGCTTCAGATGAGAATGAAAACTAACAGTCAATCCTACAAAATCTAGGTCATTGGTCCTGAAGGGAGACTAAAATGGAGTAATGGCTTTGTTCAAACCGAACACAAGTGCAGTTAGCATATGGGCAGGTTTACACCTGTACAAAGTGAGACTGAGTGTCCCCTGCCCTGCTCTGAGCAGATGGTGATTAAGGCAGTGGATTAAGATGGACGACTGAGTTTCAGGGCTCTGCATATGGGATAATGGGCAGGAACAATACCCATCTGTCAGTAAATCAAAACTGTGCCTGTTATCCCCATCTATCAATAAAAGTGATAATACCATATTTCACATACCCTGTTTACACATTAAACTGTTCACTGCTGTGCCAGATCAAGTCTTAATATGCATAACTAATGTAATGCTTTCCAGCCTCATTTGGGACCTCCAGCAAAGTTTGTAACCCAAATAATGCCAAGCTGTGTTGTGAGAGGGTGAAGATTCAACAGCATGGGAGGCAGAGAGGAATCAGCCTCCATGTAAGAGCTTCAGGGCAAGCACTAAGCAAAGAGCTCCTGGCACCTGCACGTGTTCTTTATCTGTCCCATGCTGGTTTGATCAAATGGACAAGTTTGCCCATGCACTTTACTAATATATTCCTTAGTTCTTATGTTTCCTGGTTGCCAATTTGGCTGATTTTATACTTCTGTAGTCTCACTTGGTTAACTTTATGTGGCATGAGTATTTGCACATATAAAAAGTAATATTTTTATTGAATGCCAGTCGCAAGCTAGTATTAATGGGTTGAGGAGATCAAAAAAGGGGTCTGAAATAAAATGTGATACTCAAAGCCTTGATGGCTTCTTTACATTTGAGGATAACAGAGAGGGAAGGAGCACATCTGCCAGTAAATAGAGACTGCATTTAGGTTATAATAGCCAAGTCCTGGGTAGTCCTTGTTTCAGCAGTGGGTCAACAGTCTCATGGATGGGCTTCAGTGGAGTCTTTCATCTGATTGAAGTTTATCCCTTTTTTTGCAATGCCTGAAAGGACTTCCTTGTACAGGGTAATGAACATGATAGTATGGAAATACTTTATAGGTAGTGAACATGATAGTATGGAAATACTTTATTATCTTACAGCAAATGTTTTTCCCTATTCTATAGTGGAAGTGGCCAGCCACCAAATGCAGAACAAAAGGCAGCACAGGATGATGGCAAGAGAATAAGCTTGGGGCAGAAATAACAAATACCTAGGAAAAGAAAATGTTGAGTAAAATAACCTATATTTGATGGGCTGGGTTTGGGTACTCTTGGATTGTGTTTTGAGGTCTCTTGGAGTGGGGGGAGGAGTTGTTCCAAATCATGGTGTAATATGTGGAGGAGAGACTCATAAGGCAACAAAGCATGAGGAATGTGCATTCTGTTCATCTCCAATTCTCCTATGAGCTTCATGGGTCAACTTCCAGGGACTTGTGTGTGCTTTTAAAGCTAAGACAACACTGCAGCTGCTGACAGATCAGGCACAGAAATCATTAGAGAGAAGTGTGTATCAGCCAGCACGGGGATATGGCTATGCATGGAGTTCTTTCCCACTTGGTATAAATCAGTTCATTCCAGTTTGCTTGTCTGTCCTCCTGTGCTTCTTTGTCAGGGAGGCATTGAAGGGGCTGATGGTTGTCAGTGAGATAAATCAAAAGCTACACTGTAACTGTTGTGGTGCCGTGTTTTCCACCACAGCCTCTAAAGCGAGATAGAATCAGCACTGAATTTCCAGGTCTATTTACAGCATTGGAGGTTAAGAGAGCGATGGTGGATTTTTTATGTTGTCTGATATTTTCCAGCTGTTTTTAATATGTGCATCTCTTGAGCAGCTCTGTGTGAGTCATCAGCTCAGCACACAGTGCTTACTTTTCATTGTTAACCTCTCATTATTCACCTTAGCAGTTCCTGTTGCACTTCTCAAACCGAGGCGATGCTAACAAATCCATTATGTTAAGAGACAATGTAGTGCTGCTGCTGGAAGATATGGGCTTGGAATTATGTTTATTTTACACGGTTCAACATATTCTTCTATTTGGAGGGAAGGTTATGCTTATCACTTGACAGCCACTGCCACAGGGAAGGTCACAGCAAGGGACAAGGAATAGTTTTCAGGACATTTAGGCAGCAGGGACAGGACAAATCCCTTAGGAAAGGCTTGTTCATTGTATCAGGTGGGAGGCTGGAGGCTGTAAATGACACTTTCCTCTTGTCTCTTTTCTCCCTAGCTCTTTCCAAAAGCATTCTCAGGCAGTATGGCTCCACTCTCGTGGGTGAAGCACAGGGGAAGGTGAGCATGGAGCTGCTCTCCTAAGACAGGACGGTGACAGAAAGTGAATAACTGAAAACTCTCGTTTAAAAGGGGAGATTATATGGATGAACTTTTCAAGCAGTGCTTTAGGTTACGTTATCCAGAGCCTTCTTATTCCAGGTCTTGAATATTTCCCCCACTTTTCTGGAAAATGTATTCCAATGCTTAACTGCTCTCGCAGTGAAACATTTTTTTCTTATATCCAGGCAAAATTTCCCTGAAGCAGCTTCTACCCACTGCCTCTCTTCCTGCCACCATTTATGTATTGTATGTATTTCTGTGTAGAGAGCACCTCCCCTTTACAACTGCTTCCTTGGGAGTCAAAGACAGTGATCAGATCTCCCTGAGCCTTTCCTTCTCTAGGTGTAGCAAACCAAGTTTTCTCTTTTCTTTTTGACAAAGCTAATTTTCAGCCTTTGCCCATGTGTCAAGTTCTCCAACCATCTGATCATCTCCATGGCCCTCCACTGGAGCACCTGCAGTACTTCAAGGTTTCTCTTGAACTGAGAAGACCAAATCTGGCTAACACATGTCAGGTGGAGTGGGGTGATCTCTTCCCTTGATTTTCTGGCTACAGGATTGCAAATGTGGCCCAGAATCTCCTGCTTTTGTTGCTGCTTCAAGGACACTCCTACATGTTCAGTTTACTGCCTGCCAGACTTTTTTCTGCAGAAATTGGAAGCATCTTGATGGGGAAAACCAGTCTGACTGACACTGGTGGTCACAGTGCTGTTGTTAATGCCCCAGTGCTCCCCCAGAGTCTAGCACTGAGGACTTTGGATGTTAAATGTTCCATGCAAGTGTTTCTGCACTACCTCAGTTATAGACTAAAGTAGATCCTTGTGGTCACAAAGCCAAACCCTCAAACACTCACCTTTTTACAATTATTTTTTTTATAAAAGTCCCTCACTGTCCACTGCCTATCCACACTAAGTGGGCCAAACCTTTCAGACCTCCATCCAGAATTTTTACTTTGAGATTTTCCACTGTGGCAGATGTCTGAAGGCATGCCTGGATCACTCTCTTTTATTGAATCTTCTGTGTTACTTCCTACCCTGTTACCCATAGAGTTAAATACCATCTTTGCTTTCCTCTCTGCAGTGAAGCTTTCTGCAGTTATCAGCTGCACACAGTGACATTTCTCTCTTCCTCTTAAGTATTTAAAATGAATCTAAATGTTATAATTAAGAATAGCACTTCGGAGTCATTAACGTGGATGGGTATTTTAATACAGATCAACTCTCACTGTTTGTATTCCTCTGTGAGAGAAAATTGCTTTGACTTTCTCTCCACAGATTAGTTTTGAGTGTTTGAGTAAGCTGTTCTTCCCTGCTACACTGGAAGGACACTTCGATGGCTACCAAGCAGTGGAGAAAAAAAGTAAAAATAATACCACATTGAAAATAAAACTGGCATTTGCTATTTCTCCTTGTCATGGATGACAGTTTACAATTCAGAGTGGAGGTAGATTTACTTTTAGGAGAAACACTATTGTTTGCCCCATAGTTTATCACCAGACTTTCTCAATATTCTTGCCAACAGTAGAGGCACCCAAAATTTTATGTATCTCCCAAGCTGTGTTGCTAAGGGATAGACTGCAGACACATGCTGTGATCTGTCACAAATAAAGCTTAAAATGCTAATTTGGTCTAGTTATTAGCACACTGCTGATACAAAATTGTAATACAATTTGGCAATGAAAAAATGCAATCTGTATTCTAATCCCAAATAAAGTTTTAAGATTACTGATTTTAGAGTACCATGAAATTGAAATAATGAAATACCAGTCTGTGTTGCAAGATGCTGTTGAGAATTCAAGTGCAGTACTTGTAATTTCAGGATATAATTATTTCTCTGGTAAGATCTTCCATGTAGGAGACTTTGTATGGCCTTTTTTTATTGGTTCCCTATACAGACAAATAGGTTTCATTTTATTTTCTATTTATAGAGTAATGTAACTTGCAATAGAGTTGTGGTTTGCCACATGGTTCATGTGCATTATTCTCCTCTATGCCTCACAGTAAACTCAGGTGCAGAGTAAATAATAACAAAGACAAATTAGTGGAAAGAAGAGGAGAACCTAGACAGTTGAAAACAGGTGAACTCCCTGTTCAGTCAATGAAATAATGTCTGGAGGCCTTCAGAACATAAGGGCTACCTGAAACACAGAAATTATGCCAGCAAATGATTCTGTAATCTCACAAAACTTTTCATGTGAGAGGGAAAATAAAAGTTCCAACAGGTTCATCCAAACATGAATAGAGCATTTGAAGATATGGAGTGCAGAAGGTGGCAAACTATTACCCATCAGTTGTGGTTATTGTCATGTTTGTCCAGCCCTTGGGGTCTGAAACTCAGATGAGCAAGAACTCTTTGCCACCATCTACTGATGAACTGGGGGAAGAGGCATAGCTAATTTTCTCAGATAATGTCCATGACAGGATGGATATTTCTGAAGTGTTGTTCACAACTCATCCAAGGATAGGAATAAAAGGAATAGAGTCTTTTATTATCTTCACAACACTTCTAAAGATCAAAGGATTAGCTCTTGTGTCACTGGATTGCATAGGACAGGGACTCTGCTGTGGGGAAAAAATGAGTAAAAGGTTTTGATTTTCAGCCTATACTTTCTATTTTGTAATGAATTGAACTCCTCAAAATGAGACTGGACAATGAAGCTGACCTGGATGTGGAGAGATGGGAAAGAGGTGACAAGACATCTTTATTCACTCACAAAGGAGCTTTAATTACTTCAGGAGAGGGAAAAGCCTGGAGATCCTGATCTTGCAGTAGACCTGAAAGTCACTGTATGCTGGACAACAGCCAGCACCAGCAGGGTGCTGGGAAATGAGAAAAAAGGCAGCAGTGGTAAAAGAAAGCACTATCTCAAAAAGATGCAACAGCAGAGATGCTGTGAAGGGGCAGCAAGGTCTCCTTAGGGTGAACCTTTCCTCTCCTTCCAGAGCCAATCCCACCTACGTGCTCTCCTGAGACATCACCTGGGGAAATTGCCGTAGGTTTCTAGGAAGCATCTGAAGCATGTTTCCTTAGTGGAATCCTTTTATTCCACTTGGTATCTGGATTTCCTGATGCCAGAAATTTCTCACAGGGAAAAAAAAATAGTCACTTTATAAATTTTTTCAGCATCCTGCCTTATTGATGTATCCCATATAAGAAAGTATTTCTAGGAAATGTGCCTCTTTTTGTTTGAAGGCACAATTTGTCACTTTTCAGGAACTTTTAGGTAGAAGGAGACAGATGTTAGAAGTAGGTATAAGGTCTCTAAATAGTCACTTATAAATAGATATGAATGTGCCATTTATGTGATTCCAGCCATCCAGAACTGCGTAAACACAAGTAACCCACAAATGGGTCTGAATAAATATAACTCATCTCTCCCTACAGCCTCCCAAGAGCTTCAAATTAAAACCTTTGTTTGCCTGCCAAAGGCATGGAGGAGAGGAAACTTCATTACAAACAACATAGGAAGATGTGGGTTCGGGCCAAATGGAACTCTTCTGCTTATTCTGTATTTTCCTACCACTCTTTTGTGCAGTCTCCTTGAGGAAAATCACAAAATCAGGGAATATACTTTTTGGTATGTTTGGTTGTGTTTTTTTAATATTTATTTAGGGATTGCACTTGTATTAGTTACAGAGGCCTTGATGGATCTGCTTCTGTCTTCCCATTTCTTTGTCCCCTTAGCAAAGAACCAGATATCAGGAGAGCAGTGCTTGAGCCTATGATGCTGCAGATTCTACAGAAAATGGGTTTGCTTGGATTATCACAGAATGGTTTGGGATGAAAGGGATGTTAAACATCATCTGCTTCTAACCTGCCTGCCATGGGTAAGGACACCTCTCACTAGATCAGATCACTCAAAGCCCCACTCAGCCTGGCCTTGAACTCTTCCAGGTGTTGATGGGGCATCCACAGACTCCTGGGCAACCTGTGCCTCATCACCCTCAGAGGAGAGAATTTCTACCAAATATCTAATCCAAACCTCCCATCATTCAGTTAAAGCCATTCTCCCTTATCCTATCACTACATGTCCTCATAAAAAGGACATTATAAATCCAAATAAATTTTTTCCTGTGCAAGAGGAATGTCAGCTCCACCCAAAATGTTCTGCTGAAATTCAAGAGATTCTCTGCACATCATATTTTCATCTCACTCACAATACTCCACTTTCTCACTCTTGCTCTGAATTGATGCAGAAATAAAATGAGCCCTGTTTCTTTTGTGGTTTTCCTAGGGTGAAATCCTCTCTCTTCCAGCTGACTTACAACAGAGGTGTACGTAAACAGATCTCACTGTCATTCCTATTGTATAAAAACATGCTGCTTACAGCAGATTCCCTGCATCCTCACTTTCTAGACAGAAGTACAGGATTAACATGGACAGCCTTTGCTATCTGACTTT
The DNA here is from genome assembly GCF_001522545.3 of Parus major. Taxonomy (NCBI): domain Eukaryota; kingdom Metazoa; phylum Chordata; class Aves; order Passeriformes; family Paridae; genus Parus; species Parus major. The sequence goes on from NC_031769.1 coordinate 143,645,037, forward strand.
CTTTTAGCATTTCAGCACTTTGTATTTTTCCAAACAGAGGAAAATCCTTAAGAGCAATGCAAGAATATTGAAGTCTTAAAGAGGTCCAAAAGGGAAAACAGTAAAAGAAAAGTAATTAACAGAAAAGTTCCAAACTCAGCACTTCAGATGAGATGGTGTTAAGTTGTGGAAGACAACTGGGACAGGCTTGTGGTTCTATTCTTGTTCTACTCCTCATCAACTGAAATTCGATGGCCCTTGAAAACATTCTGTCCCTCCAAACACCAAGCTTTCATGGAAAATGGAAAAATGCACTTCAAAACCCATGAATCAATATTCAACAGCTGAAAGATATTTGCACCTACCCTCTCTGCACCTGCTCAAGTTCATATTTTCAGTCTGTCTCAGTACTTCATTTCACTTTTCCTCTTGCCAAAAAGTGACCTAATGTCTTTTGTTCCAGGGTAGGAAGAGAAAAGTGAGTCAACTCTGCATGTTCAGAGTATTTGATGACCACATTTCTTTTCTAGCTCCCTCATCTACTTTGTCTGCCTAAGAAAATGTAGGATGACAAAAATGCTTTTCATGCCCAGCCAAGGGCCATTGAATCATAGTCCTGAAGAGAACAGACAAATGCAGTGGAATAAAAATGAATTCTCATGTCTAAACTTTCCTGCCTGAACCTTCCAGCAGGGAGATTCATAGGTTGGATCAGGTTTGGTTTGGCCCCATGCTACAGTGAGAAGTATATTAATATATACAATATATACAAAATATACAAAACCTTCAAGCTGTGGAAAGCAGTGTGTCACATTTCCTTCACTCAAAGATAAGCTTTGTATCATAACTCCCCTGATGATTCAGACCTCTTGGATGTTTGGATTTTCTTGGCTGATTAGATGTGCATTAGGACTTGCCTGAAGCAGCTGAAAATTGTCATATGATATATTAATCAATTTAATTTAGCATGGTCTATTTGTATGTCATTATGACTTCCTAAAATCTTTACCTGGTAGCAGAGAAATTGCAGAGGGGAATACTACTGTACAGAGGCAAGGAGGACATTTCTAATTATAAGAACAACTTTCTAAATGTCATTTTCCTAACTCAGCACTAATGACTGGTACAGAGAGAAAGGATTTGTAATTCCCAGTAACCTTATTATCTGTTTCTTTCCTCATGACTTTCTACCTCAGCTATTTGGGTTTTTTTTTTTTTTTCCAAAATGATAGATTCTATGACTCAACCTTTCCTTGACATCTAAAATGTACCAAATTAAAACAATAGAAAGGATATTTTGTATCTGCTCATTTTTATTACCACTAAATGCATCATTAAGTGTTAATTGATCGCAGCAGAGAGCACATTAATTGTGATCACAGTAGAGAGTCCTGGTTTTCTGCTGATGCCACACTGTTTTCGGGATGAATGCAGCATTGCTTCCCAAAAGAAACTGACTAAAACTTTTGTGATGATCACCTTCTTTCAGCAGCAAAAATGCCTTTCTTTAGAGAAGATTATGAAGTTGCATCTACAGTCAGAGGATGCCCCAATATCTTTCCTCAACCTGGCCACTCCCAGTGACTTCCCAATTAGTTTGCTGCTTTCTTTACACATTAATCAGGTTCCCAGCCAGGCTGAGGTTAAAAGGGATCATTTCCCTCCTCAGGAAAAGCCAGCTCCAGGACTGAGCTGCTCATTGCTGATGTGCACATGGGAGGGCAGACAAGATTCAACCAGGTTGTTTTTAAGAAAACTCTTTGTCAGGAACCTGTAGTGTTGACAACAAAATACAAAAGATATCTCAGGCAGCAGGAGGAGATTTATTTATCCTGTTTACTAATGTAAATAAGTGCAATTTGAACTCAGTCCATTTTCTGGCTTTAGTTTAGAGCTCATACTCAGGCTAAGGCCTTGTCCAATACTGCAGTTGGCAAGAAATAATAAAAGCTGGAAAACCCTCCCCAAAGTCAACTCTAACATTTTCTGTGACCACGAACTGAGCCCTGCACTTATATTTTCCTTTTGACTGTGGACTCCCACTGCTCAGAGTGACATTTGGAATCATGCAGTCCATCAAGTCCGGACTGGAAATACTCAAGAAAAGCAACAATTCCAGACAGCAAACCCCACCACATCAATGAGTAGCACTTCCACCTCCCCAGGAATAAACACACAGCTCCACACCTCCAGTTTTGTCTTTTGAGAGCTGACTTCTCTGAGCTGATGGCTTTTAAACAGGAATATAAACACATTTGTACTGTGCTTGTGCTCACATATCCTTTCACAATTTCCTAAAGTAGGGTCTAAAATAGATCTTTAAGAAGTTAACAAAACCTCTCCTTAAACAGTAAATGAATCTGTGTTTTCTTTCAGGGTAGATGTCTATAAAACCATATCATGGTGGTGTCTTCTCTAAGTTTTAGATTGATATGATGTATGTTATTTTTAAACGTGAAAAAATTTAATTGCCTCAGAAGAGATTCCTGCAGAAATAAACTAAGCAATTATAAACTTGGAATATTTTGTCTTATATTTATACACACACACACACACACACACACACACACATATATATATACACACATATGTACATGCATACATATATATATATATAAATATATATATGTACATATATGTATATATATCTGTGTATATATATATATATATATATATACATATAAAACAAATCTGGGGTAGAAATAAAAATTATTGTGTACATCCAAGACCTCTCTGAGATCACTTTTGCCTCAACATTTGAGCAGAGGTCTGGACATTGCTGTAACCTTCCAGTTAACTGCTTGAAAGGCTCTCCCATAATTCCATGTTCTATGAAAATACTGAAATTTCAGATTCTTTTTCAGTGTCTTGGGATGTATCACTTTTGTTTTTCCTCAGAGAGCATAGACAAACTCTGATTTCAGAAAAGACCTTTTTCCATTTAAAAATATTTCCAAAATGTAATTGCTGACCATCTCTAAAATTGAAAACACCTTAGCAATGTTCTTTGAAATAAACTGAGGAAAATGTAGTAGTAATAGGTTATCTCTTCACCTTTATTGTTTCTCTCTCAAAGTTAAGAAATACTTTGAATTTAAGAATTATAGTGAACCATAAAAACTTTTTACACCAAATTGTAAATCTTTCTTCTTTATTACAATAAACACAAGGGTCTGACTTTCTTGGCACAGGTAGTTTTATTGTATCTATTACTAACAACAGATGTCAGCTAGTGAAATCTGAAACCTTCAGAGGGAAAAAGTTATCTAATTTTCAGTGGGTTTTGCTAAAAAATGAGTGTTTAAAAAGCTCAGACTATGTTAAATGATCCTTTTATATAGAGAGAGGAAGAAAAAAGTATCATCTCTCTTTGACTTGTCTAAGAAATCTTTCTTGAAGAAATTTTTTTTATATTTTCCAATCCTAATTCTGACATCTAATTCCTTCCTTTTTTTAACCTTAAGCACTTAAATCCATCCAGTAAAAACATTCAAGATTTTCACGGTTCTACCTACACAATTTTTTTCCCCCTTTGTATTAAAGAAAGAAAAGGAAGTAAAGAATCCCAGTGTGTAAGTACTTGGCAATGAGTAATACTCATTTGTGGAGAAAGTGGCTTAAAACAGATTGAACATAAACCAAAGTGGATTTTTGACACTGCAGAGTTTGTCTCTTTGTTTTTAGGCTGGGGTACCTTTCTAACCTGTGTGGGGAATGAACTCCTTCAGTCTGAATATCCTTCAAGCCAGGACACACCACAGATGAGCACACCCCATGCCTCCCATCTCTGGCATCACCAGTGCTGCAGATCAGGACCTCCCTCCTTCAGCCTTCAAAAGGAATTGAGTTTGTTTCTCCTGCCAGCTCTGCACAGATCTGGGAATAACCTTAAACCCAGGCTTATCTCACAGAGAGTGTCAATACTCAAGCCTTGACAACAATGTTATTTCAAGCAATCTTTGGTTTCTTTGGTGTTTTGTTTAGATTAGAGGTGTGGTGCAGCTGACACGGTGGAGGGAAGGGATGGCATCCAGAGGGACTTGGACAGACTTGAGAGGTGGAGCTGTGTAAACCTCATCAAGTTCAGCAAGGTCAAGTGCAAGGTCCTGCACCTGGGTCAGGGAAATACCAAATACAAACACAGGCTGGGAGCAGAAAGAAGGAATGAGGAGAAGGATTCAGGATGTTGGTGGAAGAGAAGCTCAGCATAATCCAGCAGTGTGCCCTTTCAGCCCAGGAGCCAAACACGTCCTGGGCTGTCGTGGGCAGCAGGTGAAGGAGGGGATTCTGCCCCTCTGCTCTGCTCTCATGAGACCCCCACCTGCAGTGCTGCATCCAGCTCTGGGGTCCCTACAAAAAGGAGATGGATCTGTTGGAATGAGTCCATACAAGGCCTTAAAGAGGATCAGAGGGCTGGAGCATCTCAGTTATTTGGTATGCTGAGAGAGTTGGGATTGTGCCTGGAGAAGAGAAGGCTCTGGAGAAACCTTTTAGCACCTTGCAGTACCTAAAGGGAGCTTGTAAGGGAGCTGGAGAGGGACTTTTCACAAGGGCATGGAGTGATTGGACAAAAAAGAATTTTACTGTGAGGGTGGTGAGGCACTGGAGCACTTTGCTGAGAGAAGCTGTGGGTGCCTCATCCATGGAATTGTTCAAGGCCAGGTTGGATGAGGCAACTTGGTCTAGTGGAAGGTGTCTCTGCCAATGGCAGGGGAGTTGGAACTGGATAACATTTAAGGTCCCCTCCAACACAAACCATTCTATGATTCTGTGGTTCTGTGATCTGCCCAGTACATTCAGAGGAGAATCGTGAGCAGTGCAGTTTATGGGGGCAATAGTTAATATCTCTTCAGTGAGAGATAAAATCACCCAGAGTTACATAAAATATATTTTATTCAAAACTAGAGTCCAAAGTGTCTAGAAGAGAGATGAAGGCATTCATTTCATGGGCCCCCTCTCTCTGCATGGTTATTTCAAATCCATTCAATTCCAGACCCTGAAAAGCTGTCCCCACTAATAGGCTTTCAAGTATATCTGTGCCTTTTTATTTTTCTTCAGTTTAGGTGCTTTTTTCCCATAGAACGACACATTTTTAAGGTGTTCAGTGCAGAGTCCTCATCCATTTGTAATCTGCCTGTTACAGGAGAAATGGAGGGCAGAATTGTTCCTAACCTGTTGTTCAGAGATCTCTGCCTTTTCAAACATCAAGAAAGAAATAGCCTGTAAATTACATACTGCACACTGGCCCCTAAGAACATGCAGTTGTATAATCAGCCACAATAGCACTGTAAGAAGGTATCAGACTGAATCTAACTTTTATTGAAACACCAAAGTCATCTAAAGCCTCATATTGTCAGGGGTATCTTTCAGACCAAATACATGCTATACCCTGTAAAAATTAAGCTAGTCATTATAAAGTTAATCTGCTGTCTGAATGGCAAAATTGAAAAGCACTCAAGCATTAAACTGCTCTTCTTAAAGGAAAAATAATAAAGTAATATGGGTAATATATAAATAGCTTTAAAGATTGCTGTGAGCAGGATATCTGGGCTGAGCATTTCAGCGAAAATTGTAACGCATTATGGCTCTCAGTAAAGTTGCATGTGTTCAATATGCTGCTTTTGTCACTGACTGGTTTGCAACCATTACTGGCTTTGTGGAGAATCCAATGAACCCTTTTATTTTTTTTTTTAATTTAGGAAAGTGAAGTTTATCAGTTTGAAGTGATGCTTGGAAACCTATTAAGTCCTCCTTAAAACACATATCCTGCTTGAATTCGAAGTTAGTTAATGCCAAGTAATAAACATTTTCTGTTGTTAATTAGCAAAAGATATTTATTAGGTTAACCCTATTCTAATTGGTTCTATTAATGATGTGACCTTGCCTTCAGGGCTCATAAATTGTCAGTGTACATAATGAGAAATGAAATAAGCATCATTCATTTGTCTGTGTACCAGTCTATGAAACCTGACACAGTACAATAACTGAGAAATATTAAACCCTGTATTGCACCACTATACCTGAAAACCTAAATCTCCAAATATTTTCATCCTGGTTGGTAAGTTGTACAACACTGGTGTGACACCTTGACTTTCAATATACAAGACTTTATCATACACTCTATTATTAGATGTAGTGAGACTTTATTATGTCAAATGATGCTCAAATTCTTAAAATGGCACAGTCTGAATGTAGCTGTGGACCTGGCCACAGGCTTGTTCATGGGGCATTTACTCAGCTGAAGTGCACCTTATCTCCAGTGAGACTTCATGAACTTCAGGTAGTTAGATCAGTTGTTTACCAAAGGTACTTTGCAGAATGAATTCTCTGTGCATATCAATTTTTGAGGTGACTGTTTGGGGTATTAGTCACTATGTTATTAAGTTAACATTATTCTGCAAACAGTTCTTCAGCTTACATGTGATCAACATTGAAGTACTTTGCTGAACAGTGAGGAAACAGGAAAAAAAAATGGGGATTGAAATCTGGCTGTTATCATTTTTCTCAATATTAAAGACTGGTAACCAATTGCATGTAAAAACTATAGCTGTGCTTTATGCCCCAAACTTTGCCATAGAGAAAATGCTGCAGAGGAGGAAAATGGGTTGTCATAAATTGATTTAGGCCATAAAGAAATTACAATACACATAACTCATGTCTTCTCACATTCAATGACCACATAAGATTCTTGAGCTCAGAGACAAAAAACAAAAGAAACACAAAGAGAGTTGTTTGCCATTATTGAGACAGTTTCCCAGCACAACTTTCTGGCTCTGTAAATAGTATAGTTCACTTGCATTCTGAGTATGACCTGAGAGAAACACAGTGCTCCATCACTGTACTTGAACCTTTTGTCTGCAAAGACACATTAACTGACCGTGTGCTTCTTCCTGCCATGTTTCAAATCCCTTGGTTCTTAGGGAAAAAAAAAAAAAAATCTCTCTCCTCCTGTTACCCACATTTTACTTTCAAAGGAGCAGAGAAACCACTTTCCATGTTTAAATTGTTTTCACATCTCTGGCTACTCAGTCTGTCTGTAAATAGCGTAAACTAAGTGAATGCTTTTGCAGATGTGAGTTTCAGTGGTGAAATCCGCAAGAGAAATCCAATACAGCTGAACTTCAACTAAAAGATCCAGACCATGGATTTTACTCCAGTTCTGGGCTCCTCAGTGCAAGAGAGACCTGGAGCTCCTGCAGAAGGTCCAAAGATGATGAAGAAACTGGAACATCTCTTTTATGAGGAAAGGCTGAGGGAGTTGGGCCTCTTCAGCTTTGAAAAGAGATGACAGAGAGGTGACCTTATCAATGATGGAGGGGACCTCAGTACCTGTAGGGAGGTGTCAGAGCAAGCTCTGCTCATTGGTGCTGAGCAATAGGACAAGAGGCAGGAACTGATGCACTGGAAGCTCCACCTGAATATGAGAAAGAGCTTCTTTACTGTGCCGGTTACCACACACAGGAACACATTGTCCAGGGAGGGTGTAGAGTCCCTCCCTCACTGGAGATATTCAGGAAGTCTCTCGACACAGTTCTGTGCCATGTGCTCTGGGATTACTCTACTTGAGCAGGGAGGTTGGACCAGATGACTCTCTGATGTCCCTTCCAATCTGACACATTCTGTGATTCCGTGACTGTTTTCCTTTTTCCTCGTAGTTTTGATTATGTTTGCACCTTCCCAATACACTCTCTGTTGAAACAAACCCAGAAACTTCTGTGTGAAGTTCTTTTACTTTCCACACGTCACCTCCTAAACCATCTTCCCACGTGCAGTTATGGGTAAGGGTGTTGATGTGAAATCCAGACCAGGTTTGCTCAAAGTCTGTCACTCTGCATCAGCAATACTGAGCTTGAAGCTTATTCCCAGGTAAGGCAAAGTTACATGTAATTTGTTTCTTTAAAAAAACAATTTCTTCTCTCTTTTTATTAACCACAAATATTCCACCTCCCCATCTGGAATTTATGCTAATTTTATCCTGATTAAGCAACAGTCATTTACCATTTACTATCATCAAGTTCAGTTGATCCCACGGAGGGTGGAACGACCAGGCACTGCAATTGAGTGGAGTTTACTGCAATATATTCAACATGAATGGGAACAAAAGAGGATAATTTCACATGTGGGCTTATATTTCCCAAAGTGTAACTGAAAACCTCATCTTCTATTTTTTTTTAGACAGACATTGCAGCTTCCTTCATCCAAGTTCCATAATGTTCTGGCATTATTATCTGTGAGACAATAGTCACTGACGTGACATTCTGCTGCAGATGTGCTGTCTCCCAAAACTCTTAGAAAAAGCTTTGTGTTCTTCTTTGAAAGGGAAAAGGGAAATCAAGGCTTAGCAGAGTCCTTAAAGAAGTCTGACAAGAAAGTAGGTGGTGGATGAGATAACAGGACTGCAGGCTGATATATGCAGAGAAAAATGGCATGAAGTCACAAAGTATTTCTGAAAAACTCTCTTTAAACTCTCTTTAAAATATCTTTGCATATTTATTTCTTTGAATTCAGCTCCGGCTGTAACCATTTTAAGAGACCAAAATGCCAAGAAGTCCAGCATGATGACAGTATTAGATGATCCCTGTATGTGCTTCATAAATGCATAAATATATATGAAAAACACCTTGTCAGGCCAGTTGCTTACAATCCTACTGAATTCTAGACATATGACAGAGCACTTTTCAGAATTAACAAATAATTCAAGCAAATAATTCAATTCAAGTTCTAGTGAAAATTGGAAGATGAGAAGTGGGAAGATAATAAAATGTTGTTCCCACCCTCATGTTGGACATAGAATTACAGAAGTATTGGAAGGGATATCCTAGATCATCTCTGGTCCTGCTCTAATTCAGGTCACCTCCAAATGTTATAAAAGGTTTCTGAGGGGTTTTTCCACTTGAGCTTGAAATAATGCCAAGGATGGAGATCCTACAGCCTGGCTGAGCCCCTCTTCTATTGTTCATATTTCCTGTCCTATAATTGTGTCAGTTATCTCTTTTGTTCACCTCTGAGAAGTTCTGTCTCTGTCTGCTTGCAGGCATCCTTTAGACAGGGGACACCCTTAGCCTTTGCTCCAGGATAATCTCTGCTGCATTATGTGTTGCATCCCTTTGACCAGACTGGCTTCTCTCTGCTAGACCCTTCTATGTTTCTCAGACTCTCTTCTGTACTGAGGTCCCAATATGGAATTAATTTTATCAGAGGGGTCCTCCCATTAACCTGAATTCCTTGGTTTGTTTTTCTTTAAAATGGCCCCTGAACACATGGAGTCAGAAGGTTAATCATTATCAAGAATCTTTCAGTGAGAAGATTTGACTGAAAAACAAGATACTGCCATATATATAAGATTTATATGATAAATCTCAATGAAATCAGTGAGAACTGAATTCCTTGTGTCACTACTCCAGTTTTATGGCAGACAGAGACAAAACAAGAAATAGGGCAATATTCTCCACCATTTCCCCATTGCTAATGACCTCTCTCAAACTCAAAACCCAATAAAATTACCTATTGGTTTCATCAGGCCTGTTGGAGCTCCTTGAGGGCTGAGTGCAATATCAGGTCTAGCAAAGGTGGCAGAGACCTCATCCACAATTTTCAAAAATTCTCCAGAAGAGAAGATCCAGGACTTTACTACTTCATGACTGAATGTCCAGACATCTGCTTTCTCATAGGTTATTGCTAAGGTGCAGATGCATTCTCTTTCCTCACTTCACACAGACCTTAGCTAATCTGGACATGAGAGACTCTGAAATTATTCAGTGACAGGGAGAAAGACCATCTGACTAGAGAATATATGTCTAGGACAGGGCAGGAGCTAGCAGCATGGTTTCCATTCCCCCCAGGAGTAAGGGACAGTAACTTTTGGAGGCTGCAGTTTAAGGAAAACAACTTTACCTGTTGTCTGTAGTTCCACCCTCAGCAGTGTCTTGCTGTTGTGTGAAGACCCACAGGACAGAGATGCCCATGCTGGAGCAGATTTGCCAAATATCCAGGACAAGAACTCACCTGTGAACCATCAGATATCTGTGCCAAGAGCTGAGAAGTTATTTGTTGCTACATCCATTCTGGTTCTTTCTTACTGAGAGAACATAATCCATGTTAATATGGTCCTCTGCTTAATTATTTTTAATAATTTAGAGACAGAGCTTTCCCTCACAAGTTTCCCATCATCTGTCCTTACATGATGGCAAATCTTGGGATGATGTCACCTCTTTTTAGCATCAGGAGCAGCTTTGTATGTCCATCTGCATCAAAGAGCACCAGGGAGCTGCAGTGCTGATTTAGGACTCAGCAGTTTTGGGGGCACTGAGCCACACTGTGCCTGCTAGAGGGTGGCAGTGGCCATGAAAAGTGTGTCAGGAGTGGTTGGATTCTTCAGTGGACTTAGGTTCAAAACTTATAACTTACTGTTCCTAAAGTGGGAGGCAGAGAAAGCTTGGTGTTCTGCTCTCCTTCATGTTGTGGATGTGTTAACGTTTCTGTGTGGGTTGTCTTGAAACTTAAACCAATTCTATATGCAAAATCTTCATTTCTCTGTTGTTTTTACTTTCAAACGACAGTAAAGCAAGACAATGTCTCATTAGAGTGTTTGCTGGTTCAGGAAGAATAGCCAGGGAATTTCACAGTGAAATTCTAACTCATTTTAAATAGATACTATGATACAAATATTGTTTTAATAGTGCCATCAAACTAGGACTTTTTTTATTCCATTCTATTTTATTACAAAACTGGCTAAAGGCTAAACAAGTAGACTTTCCTACAAAAGAAGCTCCTAATGACTTTTCATAATGTAACATGAGAAAGAAGTGTTTTACCTCTCCCATTCAACATTGTACTTCTCTGGTGCTCATTGTGGAGTGGTCCTAGGCCAAGATGAAGGAAGCACACCTTGTTTCTCCCTGCAGAAACTGATTATTTTACCAGCAACAAAGACATATTAAAAAAAAAAAAAAAAAAAAAAAGGGAAAGAAAGAAATATTTTGACTTGTAGAGATGCTTACAGAGAAGATTGTGATGCTTCTTTTTCCTAAAGATATTTTCTTTACCTAAAGCTTCCATAGATTTAAACTTCTTTCCAAATTTAATACAGTACAGATGCAATGATATTTTTAAAAACTAGCAGATACTGATCAGTTTAAAGCACAGGAAATTATCAGTTCCCAGATTTTCCAAGACTTTTGCTGTTACTTATCCTGTCTCTGCCTCAACCCTGTAAAATCATTTTACTGCCTTTATTTTTGAGTCTCTTTTCTATTTAGGTCTTCAGACCAGATGTTGCTCTGTCTTTTTACAATACTCTGGAAAACAATACCCTGAGCTCAGCTCATCCCATTAAATACATCACAGCAACCATTTTTCATCCAGTCATTAATACATACCATTTTCTTTCCTCCTTATTAACTGTCTGCCTTCCATTCTGAGCTAAGAACCCTTTTCTTCATCTTTCTCTTGCAACAGTTTGCAGATAATGTAATTTGAAGTTTTTTTCCAAAATGGAGAAGAAAAGTTGTTACCATACCTCAGCAAGACTCCCTTTAAGAACTCAGTGATACAAACAAACCAGAAAGACAAATGTAAAAGTTGCTCCAATTAAGTGGAATCCAGGATGTCTCTGTGGTTACATTATAGGTTGCATCGGAGGTGGTAATATTGAGGAGGTAGCTAGGAATAGCCTTCAGCATTAAAAATTTAAGCCTGCAACTCATTCACAGCTATAACTGTGAATGCACTGGGAGAGAAATGGCACGACTGAGAAGAGAATCAGTATATGCCTGCCAAACTTGTCCCAAGGAAGAGGAAATTTAACCCCTGTGTTCCCAGTAAGAGTTGAGAGTTTGCTGTAAAGTTTGTCAGAGCTGTCTGAGGGCAGAGGAAGAAAGAGCAGAGGCTGGGAGAGGAATAGGAGTAACCACTCAGTGCTACACAGCAGGGCTGAGAATCAGAGCAAGACCTGTCTGAAGGTCAAACTGGTCCTGCAGCTGTGGGTGACAGTCAGCTGTACTTGTGCACAGCTGCTTGTGGTGCAGGCCTTCCAGGGTTAAACCAAAAATGAAAATATACAATAAAAGTTTGTAGCTTGGGTAATTGTGTGACAAAATCTCATTTTACTAGGAGACAATTTCAGGGGAATCATCTTCCCTGCTTGAAATTAGATATTGAAACTCGTCTCTTGGAGGACCTCCCACATTAATTCAAACAAGTGAGTTAACTTCTTATTCTGTGTTTTTTTAGGTGAGTCTATTCTTGGGAATGCAATGCTGTTCCTGATCTTATGCATAATTATCCATTGCTTCATGCATTTTTCCACCATGTATGTCATTTAGTCTTGATGTCCTTCTTTTATTTGGGTTTAGTTTATATGGTAGAAAAGGTCATACCCTGCAGGTCATATCCTATTCTGTAATTTTCAGGCAGAGATTTTATCTTTCCAGAAGAATATCAGAGTCATCATGTCTATGTTTGTAGCCCATATTTGACTTACTTCTTAATGGGAAAGAGTCACCAATCATTCCTTGAAAAGACAGAAGAGGCCCAGCAACTTCTTTGGTCAGATCAGACACATCTGTTTCTGAAACTGAGAGGTGGATCAGCTCCAGATTTGATGTGCAGGAAGGGACAAACAGCACAGACTCATCTCTGACTCTTGTTAAGATGACAGCTGTTTTTAGGGACTGATAAAATTAACAAGGTTATCTGAAGGATTCTACAGTCTCCAGGAGTACAAACCCTTCAAAGCATATGTCAATAGCCTGTTATGTTGACAGGAAACCCTGCTGGGTGGGATTCTGTGAAATACCTGATATGCTGACAGAACTGGACAGCAGTGGTGCTGTCCCCCTCTGAAAGGCAGAGGAGAGGCTGCAGCTGTACACTGATGAGGCAATGGGTTACTCATCTGGGGAAGAAGACCCCATCACTACAGGGATGGAGGAAAAGGGCTGTCCCTTTCTTTGGGTGTGTGGGAGATGGACTGGGCCTGGCTCCAAAAGCTGCTTGTCAAATTGACTCTTTACAGGGTATCCTAAGACTCATCTGCCTCTGAAATCTCCTTAAAGGAGGTGTTTTCATGTATGATTTTGCCTTCTCCTGAGCTATATTTACACATACATTTAGCTTGCAGAATGCTGCAATACTGATGAGCTTGTTTGCTGTGGTGTCTTGTTTTTTTTTTCATTTAGGATATTGTAAAGTCTGGCTCTCAATGGAGCTCTCAGATGAGCTGCCCTCATTACAATGTTGTTGTTACTCTTTGTCTGTGATCTCCACTGTGCATGCAGCTGATGTGAACATTTCAATAAAATACCAGCTCAGATAGGCAAAAGCACTGAGCTACCAGTTTTGTCATGAGCTGGATGCACTCACTGTGGTTAAGCAGTCACTCCTCAGAGGGAATAAACCACAGCCAGAGGAGGTGGAAGGAAGTGTTCAAATATCTGAATGCACATGGGGAGGAACCCTGGTTTACAGTGTCCTGCCACCAGAATATACCTGAAAGACCAATACTGACAGAAATTCCATGGAGTCTTTGGTTACATTTGCAAAATCAGTGAGTGGGCAAAAGTACAAAAATAGAGAGTCAAACAGCCCTATGGACTCCCTGTCTTGCAGTCAGCTCTGAAGACAATGTAGGCAGCAGATGAACCCAGTTCAGAGAATATCTAGATTGCCAGAGCACTGGTACCTGCCCAAAACATTACCTCATGTTAGCAAGGCAGAAATATTTCTGCCAGAATCAGTAAACCAAGCTTATAATTAAAATAAGGGGTTAGACAAACTTTATGGTTGAATTTGTTGGAAGTGGTAGGTGGGCACAGAAGGTGAAGAAAAAATAACTGAAGCATTGTTAGCAAGAGCTCAGACTGGAATGGGGACATGTCTGTATGTTATCAGTGTCTATTTCTTACAGTGATACAACAGCAGTAGGTGAGTTTTTGTATCTTGTGTTAAAGGTTTCCTTTAAAACCCTATCTTGTGATGTGTCCAGGGCAGCCATCTCCCTTTCAATTCAGCCTGAAGCTTTACATCCCAGAAAACAAGCACAAATATTTGAGACCTTGTTCTGTACTTTCCCAGTTCAGTCCTTGCAGTGGTCTACATTTTAGTGTTCTTATTGTTCACAGATGATTCATCTCAAAAAAAAGTAGAGATTTAGGCTGTTTCACAAGGCTGCTAGGTGACCAGGATATTTATTTATCTGTTTTTACTTTTGAGTGGCTGCTGTGCACTAAAAGTATCAGACAGCCACTGCAGAAAGGCTCAGTCCCTGACTCTCCACAGCAAATTCCTCTCTGCACATTCTGGGAGAAGTCAAAGAGCTGTTTGGGGGAAACAAAGCCACAAACACTGCCAAGGACTCTCCAAATCACTTCCAGACTACAAGGACCACCCTGCAGGAGACAGGTGTTCAGAGCCCAGGGAAAGTGGAGGTAGTTTCATGGAGAAGTTAAATTGCTCTTCCTTGGGCTTTCAGATCCCTCAGCTCAGGTCTTGAATTGCAGACTTTTGCCTGAAGCCAGGTACCCAGGTTCTGCCTATAAAACTTGGGGGGCAGAAAGCACATTTTTGAGTGCATATTGGCTTAGGGATCTAGCTATGATTCTGGATTAAAATGTATCCTCAGCTAAACATTAATTCCAGCTGTCATTGGACTGCCTGGCTGCTGGAGCAGATATTCAAATTGGTATTTTGGGGAAGGGAATTAAGCCTCAGAACTCTTTCTGAGAGGTGATACACTGCAAAGTCAGTTGAGAGAGTGAGCAGCTTAGGATCTTTACGTTAGAAAAAAATGCACAGCCCACCCCAGAGTAAATCTGACTGAAAAAGGAAGGGAAGAATCAATTTCTGTGATCAAAAAGTGAGAAGTTGTCTCTACCTCAGTAAGAGGAGAATGAATCTCTCATTTCTTCACACGGGATACAAGCCTGAAGGAGATTTAAAGGATTTCATATTCACCAGCCCACAAAAAGCTTTGAAAAGTGTTATATTTACTTCCACAGAAATCATACAACTTTTGCAGGCAAGGCCATATTAATGCATTTGGTGCACATCTTTAACTTCCAAAATTTACGAAAAGAGGTGAGTAGGCTCTCTGCCTTTACAGACATGAATGTTAACCCACAGGCACATCCTGTGCCCTGAGTGAAAATGCTGGCCTGTGTTTTAAGTGCACTGCTTTTACCTACAAATGTAGGTATTTTAATATATATGGAGATATTCAAACGAAGGAAGATACAAAAGGTTGCTAATGCTCTTCAGCCAGTTACTGTAACAAAGTACCAGGGAATGACATTCACTCCAGTTTAGTTATTTTTGTATTTAGAGCACTGCAGCTCAAAACAAAATTGGTCTGAAAGTAGCTCTTTTTAACATGGTAAACTGTCCTGGATCCATTTGCCCAAAACTTTATCAGGTGAGAGCACTTCTGGTCTTTTATACCAAGCCCTACATGATTGTGGCTTTGACTTCAGTACAGACACTTCTGACTTTGAAGAAAATAACACCAGAATTAGATCCATGACGTTCCCCAGGATAGTGGCAGGCATGGTGTATTCTTGCTTCAGAAAGATTCATCCCCCCTCCAGCCTGTGCTTTGACGCTGCTTTGTTTGATCAGTTCTCTGGTTAACATTACTTTGCTTTCTTCCTTAAAACTGTCTGCATTTCCATAGCGGATCCCTGAGCTTGGATGTCATGAAAAGACATTTCCTAGAGGAAAGCTGCAGCTGGAGTCCCACAAGTGACAGCTGCAGCATTTGTTCCTTAGTGTGTGACATTTTGAAACAAATTTTTTAAAAAAACTCAAACCAAAGCAAAATACTTTGCCTTGAAGGCAAAAATTTCTCAAGTGCACAGTGTGTAAATTATTTTATTAATCAAGGGACACTATCCTGCTTCCATGAGTTTAGATCAGGCGCTGCACTGGATTTTTGACAGTCCCTGATCAAAACTTCTCTTCATAAAGGGCACCATTATTAAAGTGTTCCTGGCTCTGCACAACATCAAAGAGAAGTAAAGATCCCTCTTGATGATCTAAGGGCCTAAATGTCCTTTCCTTGCATATTCAAAAATGCTTTTCACTGATGCAAATGTCCCAGAGTGTATGTGATTTGACTGATTTTTTCCCCCTGATGACTGCTGGGGGTCACATTCCCAGGTCAGCTGCCAGTTCAGTCTGAAATCTGCCCTTTCATCAGCTGCAAGAGCCTTCCCACTGCTTGGCCAAAAGCTTCTCAACATTGTGTTTTTTTTCCAAAATTTGTTGCAAATGCTGTAGTTGTTTGAAACCCACTGTCTATAAGGTGGATACATCCTTTTGTTCAAGATCGAGAAGGAGAAGCATGGAATCCATGGCAAAATTGAGAGGGTGGAAGATAAATCATATACTGCTTGCTTGAGCTTAAAAACCCAAGACAGAGAGGGGAACGTTATATTCAGCATCACTTCTAATGCATCCAAATTATGTTGGAGCCATATTTTTCACTTTAATACAGATTTAAAATAAAATCAACCTTCTTCAAATCGAAAAAGCTATTTCCTTGTAACAACTTTATTTATTAATTATTTTTGTGTGTTTTCTACTGTACTGTACTTGCGAAATTGCTTTGTGAAACTGGTATTTTACTTTGCAGAAACATCCCTCAGGAAATGAGACAGACCAGTGAACTCCTAGCATTTCGCTAACTGAAGCAGTTAACTAAAAACATAATGCAGATAAAACAAAACATAATTTACACAGAATTATCAGTGTCAGCTGGTCTCAAAGTTACTCTACTAAATTAAGATTACAGCTTTGTAAACAACTGATTAAATGCTACAATAGCAGTTAATGTGGCTCTTTCCTAAAGCCCATAATGGTGACAATAAGGTATTTATCATGTTACAGCAATATTGCACATCCTCTTTCTAGTAGAACTGTGACAAACATGTCAAAATAGATGTTCACTGGCACAAAGAGCAGGACAGGAAAAGAGCTGGAGAGGAGAAGAGATTTGTCTAGCAGACAAGTGGAAAATCCAGTCTTCTGGAAACTGCTGTAGGTGTGGAAACAGACTCCTAAGAAGTTTAGTACTCTGCTGAGAAAAGTAGCAATATCACAGTTTTACAACTGATAGTTCTGAGGCTGAAACATCAGTGTTAATATGTATATATGCTTAGAAGGAGAAATATAATATATAATGTATAATGTAAGTTACAGGATATTTTCAGCTCTACAAGATGTTTGCTTGGTTTTGCGAGGAAACTGATAGACTTTGGGATTAGAGAGAAAATAGACATTTATTTTTAAAAATTGCTTTAGAATTGTCATGAGACTGGCATATTTTTCATGCAATAAATGAACAGAAATTTTTAAAATATTTATTGTTTTAATATTCAAGAAACACCATCCCTTAGAAAGCTGTTAAGCTTTGAAAGAAAAGGATGATTAAATTTGGTGTGAGATTGAAGTAGAGGTATCCTTAATTGTTATAATAGCTCCATAATGATAATTTCTAGAGGGGGAGGAATGGTTTTCCATGGTCACCTTGCCCAAATTTCTCAGAATCCTAGAAATAAAAATCAGATTTTTTTTTTTTTTTCCATCGGCCCTTGAGTTTATAATGAGGCATCCAGAGGTGGAAATTGTTCCAACTAAATATCCTCCCAATTCCTGTCTTACTCTAAAGGATATGGTTCTGGCTTGTGTCGATAACAAGTGACCAGGATGAATGGCCAGGGCCCAGAGCCAGGATTGCAGTTTCCCTGTCCCACACCAGAAATAAGGAAAATGAATGAAATATCTCTGAGGGGAGCCAGCTAAGCAAGAAATGGTTCAGCTGACATGGAGTGAAGCCAAGGAAAGCCTTCCTATGACTTTGCTGAAATGTTTGCCAACCTCCAATTGCTGTGAAATATATTTGGGACATTGTTACACAGGTTTCCCTTGTAAATTGTCTACTGATTCCACCTCCAGAATGAAGTAGCTGGGATTAATTCCTGCCAATAGAACTTTGTGGTTTCACTTGCTGTTGTAAATTAAACTAGACCAGGACAGTTCTCTAGAGCTAAGGCAGTGTTGTGAGTAAAGATGCACATCTGAAACTCTCATGTTCCCCAGGAGCAGACTGGCTTGTTGGAAAAACACACAGTCCTCCTACTGGGAATGGTACCTGCCTGTGCTTGGTCAGGAATTTTCTGGGAGAGTGAGTGCACTGGAAGGGTGATCCCACTTTAAAAGCTGGGTAAGATCTGTGCTTCTCCATTCTGGAAAGCATCTGAGGCAAATATTGGCTGAAGAGGTATTGGCATGAGCTCTCTGTGCTCCACAGGGGACAGGAAAGCATCGCTCTGTTGCCCAGCACTGACCTGTCAAGGGCAGGAGGAACATTTATTCCATAGCACAGATTATTCACTGCCACATGCCTCCAATGCACTGTGGCATCTCCTGACTCCCACCTTGTGCCTGTGTGAGGTGGAGAAATGGGATCTTCTAAGACAGGTTCATTCCATTTTGACAAGGAAAACACATTGCACTATCAGGATCACAGTCCCTCTGCTTGTCACGCTGACTTTTCACACTCTTCACTTCCTGTCTGCCCTGAAAAGTGCTGCAGGTGGCTCCTCACAGATGTCTGTGACAGTGACAGATGAGAAGCTTCTTCACTGTTTTGATATGAAATGAGCCTTGCATATGCCTCCTGTTAAACATGAACCTAAACAGCAGGATTAATAACAGCAGCAATTGAAACACTCATCTGTGTATGATTTTATTTCAGTCATGATCCTGTTAGCATTGAAATAAATCAGATGTGTCTGCTAAGTCCAGATGAAATTCAGGCAACTTGTTTAGTAGCATAAGTAATGATATTTGGAACCTGGTTTTGAGGCTCTGAGGAAACTATTAGCACAGACATGTGCTTACAATGGAGAGTAGGTAAAACTTAGGTGCATAAATCTATACCTCTTCCTCTCAAGACTACTTCACTCTTTGTTTTTCCTGTTCAGATACCTCTGCTGTATTTCTCTGTTTCATGCTGTGCAGGACTGACTAGACCCACGGACTACACAGCATCCTGTCTATCTGCCACAAAGCATCTAACAAGACACTTTCCCTGAAAGTCCAACTTACAGTTTCACATGGATTTAGCTGCAATATCCTGTTTCTCGAGTGGGTATATGGATCTGCCTAGCAATTGGTAAAAGAAGGAAAAGAAGTAATTCCATAAGTTATGGACATGGGAGAAAATATATGAACAGTTTTAGGTGATGGGGAAGTCCTTCACAGTAAGAGTCCTAGATTTTAGGATGCAAGGAAACTCTCACATACTCTTTTCTCTAAAGTATTTTCCATGTAATTTTGAAATCATAGACTTACACAGGTCAAGCAGGGACATTGGGAAATCATCTAGTTCGTTCTTTGCTCAAAGCAATGTCAATTTCAGGGTTAGTTCAGGTTGCTCAGGGCATTATCCACTTGAGTTTGCAGTACTTCCAAATACAATGGTACCATGACTTTTTGGGGGTTCTTCCTGCAGAAGAGAACAGCTCCAACAGGAGGAATGGAAACCTCTCTCCTCCCCACATCCAAATAGGTAGATTATGTTCTTGGAGGTGTCTTTGAATCCTTATTTTCAGCTGTGAAACTGGAACCAGCTCTCCCACCTGATGTGCACAGAGATGTCACCAAAATTGCATTAGAAACTTTCCATTGGTAAATCATAACTTTTCATTAGAAAGACAGAAAAGGTATTGATTTGGTGAAGAAGGACTGGAGCCATTTAGCAAAGAATTAATATAGCTTGGATAACCATACACATCTGGAGGAGAGAGAAGAGTCAATTACTGTGTGCCCCTTCCCCCAGCGTTTTGCTCTCCATTGAGGTGTCCTGGATTGACACAGCAGTTGCTCCCCACAAAGATTCTGTACAGACGGACCAGGTACCTGTCCCCGGGTTCTGGATTGCAATCTAGTAGCCAAATCCTGGAAGGAAGTATGTCTCTGATTTAGTTTTATAGTCTTCATCCCTTTGGATCTAATCCTAAGAGATTAACTCACTGTGCTGTGAATTGATTGCAGAGCTAGGGATAAAATGCAGAGACTTTCTTTTCAGTGCTGAGCACTGAACCATTACTCCTCTGAGTCAGGCAATGAACTAGCTGGAAAAGCTTTCAAATATATGAGCATGATTAATAGACCTAAAGCTCCAGACTGGAGCCAGATGGAGAACATACATGCTCCTGCTTTTTCTGTTTGCATATGTACAGGTGTTGCTCTCAAGGCGCTTGTCAGCTGTCTGCATTCAGGGAGCTGACAGATCCACTGCAGCACAGCTCAGCTAAGTGTGCAAACATAAAGTGGAGATTAACCAAAATAGCCCTTTAATAACACCCTCAGTGGAGTGATCACACTGACTGACAGCAGGGACTGGGCAGGGTTAAATATGTATGCAAAGAGAATTTTTATTGCGTCTTTTACAGGTGCTTCCATGCACAAAAATAAATTCAGGTGCACCCTGTGCTGCCCAATCACACATTTCTGTTGCTGATCTAACCCCCTATCAGACAACACACATGAATTCCTGGCAGCTGACTAACTTCTAGTGCCAACCTCCTCACAATTTACTGAGTAATGGTTTGATTTACCGTATTTCCAAACCCATATCTCCTCTGCTTTGTCAAGCCTGTCCTGGTGAATCCTGCACCAGAATGATGCATGCTGAAATGCCATAACACATGTGGTGAGTTGGCCTTGGCTGGACACCAGGTGCCCAACAAAGACCCTCTGTCACACCCCTCCTCAGCTGGACAGGGGAAACAATGAAAAAGCTCATGAGTCAAGATAGGGGTAGGGAGACATCACCAGTCATCATCATGAACAAAACAGACTTGGCTCAGGGAAATTAATTTAATTTATTACCAATCAGATCAGAGTAAGGTGATGAGAAATAAACCCAAATCTTAAACACCTCTCCCACAACTCCTCACTTCTTCCTGGGCTCAGCTTCAGTCCTGGATTTTCTCCCATCTGCCCTTCAGCAGTGCAGGAGGATGGGGAGCTGTGCTCTGGTCATCACACATTGTCTCTGGCACTCCTTCCTCCTCATGGGAAGGACTCCTCACACTCTTCCCCTGCTCCAGCATGGATCCCTCTCATGGGAGACAGTCCTTCAGGGACAGGCTGATCCAGTGTGGGTCCCCCTAGGGGTCACAACTCCTGGCAGTGAACTGGTTCCAGTTTACTGGTTTCCAGTCTATGGGTCCACAGATTATGCCAGAAGTCTTCCAGTCAGAGGCTTCCTATGGAATCACTGCCTCCTTTGGGCACCCCCTGCTCCAACGTGGGGTCCTGCAGGGGCTGCAGGTGGATCTGTGCTGCCCCATGGACCCCCTTGGGATGCAGGGACACAGCTGCCACACCACAGCCTGCAAGGGAATCTCTGCTCTGGCACCTGGAGCACCTCCTGGCGCTCCTGCATCACCCTGGTGTTGCAGAGACGTTCCTTTCACATATTGTCAGTCCTCTCTCTAGATGCAGTTCTGCAGGTGTTTCCCCCCTTCTCAAATACATTATCCCAGGAATGCTGATGGGCTCAGCTTTGGCCAACAGCCAGTCCATGAGGAAAGCTTCAGGCAGCTTCTCACAGAACCACCCCTGTAACCCTCTTGCTATCAAAATGTGGTCCTGTAAACTCAATGTTCTCTAAAAACACATTCTCCAATAAGCAGAAACTCTTTGGTGATCTCCATTAAGTTACCAGGCTGTTCATTTTAACTCTCCACAGCTGTGACAGCTCTTACTGGGTGCATTTGAACAAATAGAAGGCAGCCTGTCAGATTAACAAAGCCCCAACAAGTTTTGAGCAATATAAACCCTTTCATGAAAGCCAGAGAGAAAGACCTGACAGAAGAGACACTTGCCTTCTAATGGCAGATGTTTGAGACAAATTAGAAAATATCAGGGAGCAAAGGAAACAATGAGGTAAAATGTTCCCTAGTTTCTAAATTAAGTTGAGGTACAAAATCTGAAGTATTGCAGAAACAGGGGAAAATGTTTGAATCAATGTTGTTGGATGTTATATTCTTCTCCCTTAGAGAAATATTAGATTTTCTGCACTTAATGGCAGTATAACTATTAACTATTAACTTAAATTTGTTTATGGATAGAATGGAATAGAATAGAATAGAATAGAATAGAATAGAATAGAATAGAATAGAATAGAATAGAATAGAATAGAATAAAGTATTTTTAGTAGGATGAGCTGTCCAATGATCATCTAGTCCAACAGCCTGACCAGTTCAGGGCTGACCAAAAACTAAAGCCGAGAAATTATTTCTCTGTGTTATTAAATAAGCGGCTCTTTGCAATCCCAAGAGAGAGAAGGAGGTGTACATAGGTGTGTCTGAAAGGATGATCCAGTGGCCAAAATTTTGTCCCCTCTCCATGGCTGCCCTAAAGCCAGTCTCAACTCTGCCAATAACCTACTCCAGGACTTTATGAAGAACTTCAAATTTCATGCCTGATTATTACCAGCTTTTTCTATTCTGCTAAGAAATTAATGATGCAAAACCCTTTGCGTGTTTATGCAAGATTTCATGCTGTGTGCCTGTATGAGATCCAGCAGGGTTGTCATGCTCACAATTACACCTCTAAATGCTGCTGTGAAAAGAGCAAAGGTGGTAAGACATCCAGCAAAAAGTGCCAGAGTTCAGTGGCCTCACTTAAAGAAAGAGATCTGTGGAAAAGAATGGCTATTTCTAGCAGGATCTTTCTTTACTACTGTATCTGCCAAATTAATTGCTCAGTCCACTTTCATATGTTACCTTTAGATAAGGTGAAATAATTTCAAAAGTAATGACGTTTTTTAATAATTAACAGTATCTTCTATTGAATTAACTTGCTGTCTTTTGTTCTTCTCCTTCAAGGATAAAGTTTAATGTCTTTGTTCATATGGAACTAATATGCCTACATTTGCATAGATACATGTGTATGTGTATATACATATATATATATGTGTGTGTGTGTGTGTGTGTGTGTGTGTTTGTAATGGGAATGAGAAAAGAAGGACTAGAGAGCAAAATTATATGCCAGAGAATAAAATAAATAAAACAAAAGGGCAAAATAATTTAAATATTATTTGTACTCTTTTCTTTATTCACACTTTGCAAAAAGGAGGAAACTGGACTTCCTGAAGTATTATCACTTCAAGAAATTTCTGAAAGGAAAGTTTTGTATTTTATTTGTGGGATTTTCTTCTTTCTAAATACATCCTTTTTTCTACTCTGTGGTGGTGCTCTCTGTTTACTGCCACTGAACCTTTCCCATCTCACACAAGAGAGAATTGTGACAGGAGGTTTGGTACCTGCATGGGGCCATGCTCAGAGCCTGCACAGCTTTTGAGGAAGCTGAGATTTGAGCAGCTCTGGTGAGTCATCCCCAGCCATAATGGCAGGTACAGCCTTCCCCTCCAGCCACTGGCAGTGCTGGACCAGCCTCAGCCCCTCTGAGCAACCCCAGTCAAATTCCTGCTCAGAAGGAGATGGAAGCCAGGGTGAGGAGGTAAAAAACTGCTGTCCCTTCTCCTCCTCCTTAAATCTCTGCCTACTGTCTTCCTGTGCTGTAGAGAAAATTAAGTTGGGATTCAAGCATCTGGAGAGCAGTGGATAAAAGGTGCTCTAGAAGAATATATTCTTAGAGATGTTCTCTTTACTGCTACAGCAAGTCAGGATGAAAACACACTGTATAAATGGTGATGTGCCTGAAATCTAACATAAACTGCTCCCTCCCAGGCAAGCAGAAAAATCCTAGAAGCTCAATCTATGTCCTGCAGGCAGCAGAGGAGGAGAAATGCTGCCTGTTCTTTTTTCCCTTTTTTTTAATTAATATTGTATTATTGTAGATAAAATTGTGCTTGGGGGCATTTCAACAATGTGGTGCTGAGGAATGTGCATGAAGCAGATAACACTATTTCCCTCCGGCAGAAGCAAAGTATATATATAATAACAGGAACTTTATTCGTTAACTTGAAGGAAATTATAATTATATTAGTGAGGCTAAAGGGTATGAAATACCTTCTGCCTTCCAATAAACTATGGTCCAGCCAATTCTAGGATCAAGCTTTGGAAGTTCCTGTTGGAAAAAATAGCAGATAAAGACAGGAGTGAGAGGAAGGAAGCAATTCCCAGATGGTAACACTTTAATATTTAATTTGGAAAAGTGAATATTATTCCAAGTTTTATACCCTAAAGAAGAAACCACTTGAGGCAATGCCATATTCTTGGCTCCCTGGTGGGTTAAATAAACTTGTAGTTGCAAAGCTTTTTATTAGTTTAAGGGACAGCTTGTGCCTTGAACTGAGTGTCTGCTCAGGAGCAGTGTAAAGCTGATCCCTTAGGCTGCCTGGTATGTGATCTGCTATGTGCCTGCTGGTTTCCCAACCCTTCTGTTTGTAGATATACAGTAAATAATCAATCAGAGGTGTCCCGCACTCCTGCAATGTGGGAACCAGCAGGACTTGACCAGAGCAGCTATATCATGGTAATATTCTGCAATAATTTTTCCATCTGAACCAGATGTTTTCTTGGCAGGTGGAGGGAAACAAGGCTGAGCTGCACCTCACCCACAATTTCATAGGAGAATAAATCTCTCTGTACCATTCAGTTCTGCCTCAATTCAGGACACTGTGTGGGATTCATTACACTCCATGATATTTCTTCCTTCATTTAAGCCTGGACCCTGTTTCTCACTGAGGCTCCACTTGGGAAGCTGGAAGGGATTTGATACATGACTCAGGCTGGAACATGAAAGGTGGGAAAGGAAGGGGAAAGCTCACAAATTGCCAGTTCTCTTTTGGCTCTTAACAAAAGCACTTGTATTCCTAGGAAAAAAATCCTCTCCCTCCCACAAAAGTCACAGTTTCTTTTGTTCTTTCAGTGCTCTGATTCTGTAGTACTGTGCCAGGGGACATTGCTGCTTTGTTATGTAACCCTGGGGCTGGTGGCATGTGGCACACTGTCCTACCTAGGTTTGAGCATCACATATGGTGTCCCATTAGCAGGAACTGCGTGCTGGGCACTCTGGACTTGAAAGAACTTTCAAAGTCACCAAATCCAACCCTCCAATGTTGCACCTCCCATAGATCAAGCTCCCTTTTGAACAATATTTGAGGGGGGGTGGGGGGTGTTACAAAAATATGAAGACTTCTTTCCCTACCACACTGATTCATTAGATTGTTTCTTCTAATTTCCATTTTTCAAAGTTAATTTCTTCTCAGTCGTACTTGAGCCAACACAAACTTCTGGCCAAAACAGTGTAGTCTCTTTCCGGTGTTTAAAATTTTGCATGAGTTCTCAACAATATTTATCCTACAGGTTGTCTCTGTGCTCGGCAACATCCTGCTTCTGTCACAGCAGAACTTAATGTTATTTAATCTGTCACTTCATTAGGAGCTCTGCCAAATGACACAACAGCTAGAGCAGGAAACAGACAAACATATCAAGGGAAAGATTTTAGTCAGAGAAATGCCGTCAATGACACATTTAGTGGAATTGTCCTAGAACAGGAAATGAAAACAGTGAATAGAAAACCGTGATAAACATCAAGTGCTCCTAACTGCTGTACAATGGCTTGGCTTTGTCTTGGTTTGAATGTCAGATGACTGCTAAGGAAGGCAGGAGCCTTCCTTGGAATGGAAATTGTGAACCCCTTCCCTTCGAACTGTTTTAATTTTGAAATTAAGGGGCTCTCCAGTGAAGATACGGGGATAGGAATCACAGTTCTTTGCTAGTACTTATAATAAGGCAAACGAAGAACAACTCTGGCACTAACACAGACCAGGACCCGTGAGCGCTGCAGGCCGCGGGCTCTCCCCTCGCTGCAGTTCCGGGCACGGCCGCCAGGGGCGCCGCTGCTCCCGGTGGGCGGGGCCAGGGCGGGGATTCCGCCGCGCCGGCAGGGGGCGCTGTGGCGCGGGCTGAGGGAGCACGCGGTGATGGCTGCTCGGCCCTGAGGGAAGGGACGGCACAGAGGCTTTGCTGCACAAACCCCCTCGGGCAGCCGGTCCCGGTGACCCTGCAGGACCCATGGAAACAGCAAGCCGAGACAGCAAGATGTCTCGGCAGGAAGGACAGTGCAGTGAAAAGCTGGAGCAGTGCTGGAGAAGCAGTGATGGCCCGGATCTGAGCAGGCCAGGGAGGGGTGAGCTCAAGATCCCGGGCACAGGGATAGGTCCCTCTTTTAATGAGGCAGCTGTTAATAAGGTCCCAGTTCACTGGCTGCTCTCACCAGCAGACGCTCACCCCACAGCAGAAGAAGCAGGACTGAGCTGGGCTCCGGCAGCAGCAGCGAATTCCCTTCCCAAGCAGCAGCTCCGAGCGACCCTCTCTGAAGCTGGGAGAGAGAGAGCAGCTGCCCCAGCCTCGTCCTTCACCTGCCCAGTCCTTGTGATCTCTGCCCCTCGGAGAGAAACTCCCCGATAACAGAAGTGCAACCAGGTGCTCTCCTGCCCTGAGCTTGGCCACTTTTCTTTTCCTTAAGTACCCATTGATAGTGTTTCCTAGCAACTTATGAGAAACACTTCTATAATTCCATAAGTAAAAAGGAACAAAAGGAAAGAAACCTAACCCCCAACACCCCATTAGCCTGCTCACTAACCTTTTCGTACCAAAAATAATTTTCCATGAATCACAACCTGTCTTTATAAAGAGTGCAAGGGAACATCAGCTTACATAAGATCAAGTTAAGCAACAAGAAACATCACATTAAGTTTAATCTAATTATAATTTTTTTCCATAGCAGAAGGGACAGTTTCTTTTTTTTTCAGATAAGAGTTAGAAGCTGTGTATAAACACAGGAATCTGCGAGTCACAACGTCTACCACTCATCTCTGCAGAGTCAAGAAGCCTGTTGAAGCTACCTAAAACAACAGTTTCTCTGCTGACACTCCTGGGAGTGTAGTCCTTAACCAGAAACCCACATCAAATATCTAAAGCTATGCAGCTACAGATCTCCCTTTCCAATCAGAAGTAAAACCCTAAAACACTTATTTTCTAAAATAGGCCTTCCTAAAGCAGCAGTCCAGAACTCTGAAATATGCCCAAAGGCCCTACCATTTTAAAATGTCAATATGTTTGTGCTCCTGGAAGTCCACAAGGAGATGATGAGTCATAAATTTTATACCAACAAAGACTATCATCAATGTCTTGTTCGCCTCCATAACTGGCATAAGATTTAACTCAGTATTCCCTGCATTGGACCACAACTTGTATGTGAGATACAGGATTTCTTTTCTAAAAATATTTGATCTTCACCTGTATGAATTCTTATCTGTCTTGCAGCCTGTCACTAAGGCTCAGGAAATGTTTGTGAAGTGCTTTGAGAGCCTCCATGGGGATATGATGTAGAGAATTTGCAGGCAAACAAATAACAGGTCGATTTCTATCCAGTTATTCTCATGCTGTTTATACTTGGAGAAGCTGATCTTAGTACAGCTGGAATTCAAATGGGTGATTAACAAATGATAGTGATACAGTACATGAGTTCCATGTGCTACTTTCTGTTTTTAATAAACACTATTTATACAGAATCGAATTCTGCCATGAATTACACCAGGTTAAGACCAGGGCAAACAGCTCCAAATTAATACAGAGAAGTGGAGTTTTTCCCAGACTACTGTCAACTCTTTCAAAGGTTTTTTAACCCCCAAGGTTATGTATCAATATCTCAATAGAGTGCTTGGAAAATTGTGCAGCTGATTAATAATAGAGCTCTTTGAGTGAGATGTAATTGAATTGGAAAGAAAAGGTATTTATTCCCAGCATAGGAGAATGTTGGTAGGACAAACATGGGTACATGTCCAACCAAGTTTGTGTACCAGAGCAGTGACAGCTCTATTTATGGGGCAAGTTTCACATGTGTTAAGGACACATGTGAGCTAAATAATTTGGAAATCTCTGTGATATTGGCCCAGGACCCTTGACTGCAGGGTCTCCTTGTCATCAGTATCCATCTCAGTCTAGTCCATGAAGCCCAAATCATATTGACCTAAGGAGGAAGGTCAGATTTACGCCATACTAATGCAGATTTAGACAACTTATTTTAGTCAACTGAGCCTCATTTCTGGTGACCATATTGTTGAAGTAAGAGCATGCTCCATCCCTACTTGAGGAAGACATGTAATGAATGTCCTTTGGGAGGATGTGTCTTCCAAGCATTTCATC
Source organism: Parus major (assembly GCF_001522545.3). NCBI lineage: Eukaryota > Metazoa > Chordata > Aves > Passeriformes > Paridae > Parus > Parus major. Next base: position 143,673,206 of record NC_031769.1, read on the forward strand.
AACTACTCCGTGGGACAGGACACCAGTATTGCCTGACAAGAGTGGAAACACCTGTAAATTAAATGATCTAGAAAAAAAGCTGGCATGGTTTGACCCCAGCTGACAACTAAGTGCCACACACTCACTCAGACCGCTTTCCACTCTACCTCAGCATGAGGGAGTTAATTGGAAGGGCAAAAGTGAAAACAAACGCATGGCTTGAACTAAAAGCAGTTTAATAATTAAAAAGTAATAATAATAATGATAATAATGATAATAATGATAATAATGATAATAATGATTATAATAATGGTAATAATAATAATAATAATAATAATAATAATAATAATAGTAGTAGTAGTATTGGAAAAAATTGCTCATCACCAGCCACCCAATGCTCAGCCAGATCCCAAGAACTGCCCCGTTCCTCCGCAACACATTTCCTTCTTAGTTTTATTGCTGAGCATGGTATCATGTCACATGGAAATTGGTCAGCTGGGGTAAGCTATCCCAGCTGTGTCCCCTCCTATCCTCTTGTGCACCTCCAGCTTATTCACTACTGGGACAATGTCAGGAGCAGAAAAGGTCTTGATGCTGTGCAAGTGTTTCTCAGCAGGAGCTGAAACATCAGTGTGTAAGCAACACTATTTCCAGAACAAAATTCAGATGCACAATAGTCACTATGAAGAAATTCATCCAGGGCAAAATCAGTACAAAAACAATGAAAGGAATTGCAGCTGTTTTTTTCCTATAAACTTTTAAATATAAAGAGAATTTTTGATAAATAACTGCAGCTATAATTGTCCATGCCCAATGAGATGAACAAAGTTTATTTTAAATTGAAATAAATCAGGAAGCCACTAGACCTCAGGAAAATCTTTCTGATAAGTAAGTAAGCTAAGCCCTGGCACAGTCTACATGAGGGATGGAGAGTCCAACATGCTGTCATCTGGTTTGGTATAGTTAACACCACAGTGAGCATTGAATTGGACATCTTCTAGCAGCCCCTCCCAACCCTGTTTTCTGTGATTCTGAATGGTTTTCATATTGTTCCAGAAAAGATGGGGCAGAGAAAAACTAATCTCCTGGCACCCTGCTCTAATTCCTAATAAATTGCTTCCTATTAAAAGTAACATTTTCAAAGGCTTGCTGCAATCAGCAGGGTGGATGTGCTGGATTTGGCTGGGGTAGAGTTAACTATCTTCTGACTGTATCAATTCTCTATCAAGTGACCTGGAGGAAAAATTATTTCAAATGGGGGGGTTTGTGGTGTTTTATCTCCAGCTGGGCTCAAAACCTAAAAAATAGGTCATTGTCCTTGCTGTATACATAAATTCTCTTTGCTGTTTAATTTGTGTACATAGTACATTTCTTACTTTGTTTGGGTTTTTTTTTTTCTTTAGCATTTCTCTGTCTTGTAGAATTTTCCTTTAACTTGACCATGAGCCATGATTACTGTTGGGTTTGTTTCATACTTGTTTCATGATTTGAGACTTCAGATTTTAAGTATCAGCATGGTAAAAAAAAAAAAAGTGTTTTCTTGAGTTCAAATGGAACTTGACATGTTTAATTTGTTCCCAGTTCCTCCTGCGCTCTCAATAGGTACTATTTAGAGGAGAGTGGCTGCTGCTTCTTCTTAATTTTCTTCTTAATTTCTTCTTCATCCCTTTCCATCAGATATTTATATTGTTTTGTACACATTGATAAGATTCTCCCCCAGCTTTCTCTTCTCTGGACTGAAGAGTCCAAGACCTCTCAGCCTCTCCTCATATCACAGGTACAAGCAAAACTAACAGGCTTTTATAGCTCTGTATCCCATCAGCAGAACCAAGGTTCCTGCATATACTGACTGCTGGGGGTGCAACAGCCACGTCCTTCACAGACATGACTGAATTAAAATCAGTGTGGAGAACTTGGACACAGCATGAGCATGAAGGACAGAGGAAGGCCATCAGAAATTCCAGTGCAAGGTGTGAAGACCAGTCAGTCTGTTATTACTTGCAGCTCAGTCACCAAGCCATGCAGTGGATAAGATTCTCATGCTTCAATTGCACAGCAATGACAGTGAAGCATTTGAACCTTAGCTAAAGAAGAGATATTTTGCCTCCCATCTGCATGCTTGACACATTGGGCTGGCCCCTCTTTTATTCTCTCTCCTCATGTGTGTTCTCCTGTGCTGTGTAATTCACAGCATTGTCCCGCCCTGCCCTCCATTTAAGTCACTTTTCAAATGCCATGACTCTGAACACTAATGTTTTAGACAAACTTGTAGCAACTGAGACAGGACTGTAAGCTGAAAACACTGCAGCAGCGTAGTTGAGTGGCTAATCAATACATGAGCTGTCAGCTTTTCAGATCAAGGGATTAACAAACTTATTTAGCAGTAAGTGAAATGAGTTTTGGGGGGAGGAAAAAACACTGCTAAAAAGGTGACTGAGGGTTTTTTAAAGGAAAAAAGTAATGATGGAAAGAACTCAAACACAAAATCATTTAATCTCTTTACACTGTCAGTTGTGCTTTTTCTAACTAGTCCTGAGTAATTATGATGTCAAATTTGCAACTGAAGGATGCTCACCAGGGCTTAGTGACAGGGAAAAACGTGGGATTAGAACTTCACACATAGCTCTACAGCAAAAAATGCTCTCTGACCTCACAACAAACAAGAAAAGTTTGATAACTACTATATTACATGCTCATTATAAGGAAAACTTGATTAAAAAAAAATAAAAATGAAGGGTGTTTGTAATCCTTATTCTTTTCTATCTCAGATTAAAGAGTGAATTTTTGTATGTCAAAAATTACTCATACTGCCTTTGTAATTTCACATTTCCAAAGTCAGTCTGGACAAGTCAAAAAGCATTAAAAGCTGGTCCTGGCAGCAGTCAGATGCTTATTTCAGAACCAAGGTCACTGTCCTTGTAATCCCACCCAAAAAAGGTCAACTGTTTAGTCAGGGCCATCTTTTGCAAATAATATTTTTTATGTGAACCCTGTCCCAGAGGATCTCTGCTCTCTGCAGGTCTAAATGACTACATGGGAAGAGAAATGTGCTATTTGAACCCTGTGACTGCTCTGCTCTGTCCCTGCAAAATTTACTGCCCTGCTTTGTGTTGCAGTGTCATCATCTGTAAAAATTAATTTCTCTTATGTCCTGTTACACGTTCCACAAGTACCGTTGTGACTGTAAGCTTTTGTACCTTAACTAAGGAACCTCTGGTGATACCCATCATGGATTGAGTTAAGGCAGCCCCTGAAGCTTCCTGGTCAAAGAAAAGCCTCCTGCTGGTGAACAAGCAGAAATGACTGAACACGCCAGACCTCATCTGCTTATTTATAAAATAGTGATTTTTTTTTAAGTACAGTGAAGTTTTGAAGTTGAAACAATTAGAACATCATTTTTCATGTCTGACAGTGGATGGAAAAGAGGTCTGTACCCAGCTGTGTCTGCCATGAGGATTCATCCTCACCTTTGGTATAGCCTGTGGCTGAGCACGTCTGGGCAGCTGGGAAGAAGATTATATCAGGTAGAGATAATGCTTGCACAAGGTTTTGTAGGCAACTGGTCCACTCTATAATGATATGAATTTCTGGAAGCCTTTCATAAAGATGAGTGATATGGAATGGTAATAAAAGTGACCAAAATTTGGTCCTAAATTACTCTAAGAATTGATTGGTAGTGTGTTATTGGAAGACCAGATCTAGCTAAACCATGGATTAAGGCTTAAAATACTGTTTGAATAGTTTAGTAAGAATCCCTAGATATTTTTTCCTGATAAATGCACCAGTTATAACTACCAGAAATTGTATTTCCTCTTATTTGAAGAAACCAGTAGCAGAAATACAAGTTCTATGGACTGCTTAGTCTGAATGTATTGAATAAAAGTCTAATCCAAACAAGGCAACATTTACATTGCCTTTATTAAAAAGAGAAGGGGTTTACACTATACGCACCAGAAGCATCCCAGAACATTCTGGAGTGTCTGCAGCTTATTTTCAGCCTTATCAAGGTAGTGGATGGAGATTAAATCATGACTTTGTCAGGCAGAGACAGCCTCAAACAATTCTGTGTATCTCAGTTGATGGCATAGCCTGGGGGATACTGTTTGCAAGCATAAAAGGCAAAAGACCCATCACGGGAGCCCAATGCATGATATTAAACTTTCTGTAAAAGGCCATCCTCAAACTAGGCCCATTATCTCTGACATACAATCCCCACACAAGTGAAATATTTCTTGCTAAGAGTTTATGGCATTTCCCAAGGCAAAGTTGTATGCAGTGCACAGAGGTTTTGCTTGCAGAGCACAGCTCGGCAGCCTTTATCAGCCAGCTTTACCAAGACCGGGAAAAAACTCTTGTGCACAAGATCTTTGCAGGATCAGAGCATTAGCACTCAGGGCTACAGACCTGCTGAAAAAAAATACATACCCTGGGCTTTACAGCACTTCACAGCTTCAGTGTGTGTGTGTGTGGTGTAAAGGACAAAGAGTTACTGTGCTGCCCCAAGGGCACAGAGGGATCATTTCTCTAGAAAATGTGCCTCTTTATGGATCAGAGAGGCACAGCCGCCTCAGACAGAGGCTGCAATAACCTGCATGATGAGATGTCTCCTAACATTATCCTGCATCATATCCCTGTAGCTAGAGGGGATCTCCTGGTGCAGAGCAGAGATAGACAGAGGAACAGGAACATTCATCTCCTCAGAGTTTGGTCTGGAGAAGCTTCATTTTCTAGCAAGAAAGAAACTGCAGGACCAAGGACCTGTAGCTTTAGGTAATATAAATGCACACACTGAAAATGAGAGACCACAAAGGCTCTTCTGCAGGACAAAATCCAAAGTGAGAGATAAACAGTGACTTATCCATGGAGCTGAATCAAGTGTTCTGCTTCTGCCTCAGCAACTTATTTCTCCTGGACTGACCTCTTAGCTACTACTGACCCCTTGGCTGGTCCCTAAAACAATATTGACTGAAAGTTATGACTATAAACATATAAGCATTAATTTTGAGCAAGTATTGACAATTTACTGTTTTGTTTTTAGTTCATTCTTCTCTTGGAGGATGCAATTTAATCCTTTCTTTTACTCTTTCTAAATAAGAAAAGACAGGGATCTCACATTTGCTTCTAATTACAATCCACTTTACTGTGCAGCCCCAGTGAGAGGAAAAGCTTTTTGAAGTCTACAACATTGAAAGAGAATTGATCACTAATTAAATTTGTCTCTGGGAAGTTAACTATAACTAAAATGTACTGAGTGAAAACACACAGATCACTGTTTTGCTAGTGGCACATGTTAAATAAAACCTGCATAAATCAGGTGCTTTGAAAGAGCCTGGTAAGGCCAATTGGTGGAAGCCTTATTTCAGGAGAGCACTGGTTACAGTTAGTGCAGCACCTCTGGTTAGGGGTTGTGGTGATCAGCTTTTATGAAGGATTTACCATTGCTCTCCTTGCATGGGAAAGGACAGTTATGGTGTCTATAATTCCACAGAGACAAACATACCCACTTGGGTAGAACCTGCCCTTTTGGCTCTTTTTGTGTTCCACTAAAGGTCTGGGACTGGGTCTTTAGGGTGTTGTACGAGCTGGGGCTGGAACTGAGTGGGAAACCCAAGGTACTCTGTAACTTCACTTCAGCAAAACATTACAAGATGCCCAAATATGACCCTAAAAGTAAATCTAGATCCAGTGAAATACATCTGTAGCTGCTGGGATTCATTCAGCTTGATCTTGGCAGACTGGAGAGTTGGCTGTGGAGAAGACAATGGGGTTTGGTGAGGCAAGTGTTGGGTCCTGCACCTGAGGAGGGATAACCCCACGTACCAGCACAGGCTGGGGGCTGACCTACTGGGGAGGAGCTCTGTAGAGAAGGACCTGGGAGGCTCGGAGAGTGACCATCAGCTTGCAGTGTCCTTGTGGCCAGGAAAACCAATGTTATCCTGGGGTGCATGGGGAAATGTGTGGCCAGCAGGTTGAGTAAGCTGATTCTTCCCCTCACTTGGCCCTAATGAGGCAATTTCTGGAGTGCTGTGTCTAGCTCTGGGCTCGCTCAGTACAACAGCTATGATTTTTTCAGTTTCATCTTCTTTACAAAAGAAGTGCCTATTTTTGACAGCTGTATATTTTATTTACCTCTGCCTATTAATACAGCAGCAGATGGCACAGGCAGGTATGTGTTAAGATGCATGTGCAGATGGCTCACTCAGTCTTGTGGTGCCTCTGACAAGATAAAGACACGAGGAGCTGCGGGATGCTGCAGGTTACAAAGGGAAGCAGTGTGCATGCAGATGGCCTACGCTGACCCTGGGCGACACTAACAAGACAGCAAAATGAGAAACGGCGGGACATCACAGATAACAAGATAGGCAATAGCTTGAAAAAATCGCTGTCAAACTCAGAAGTTATCAGGGAAACTATAGCATAACCACCAAATAAGGATTGAAAACCAGCAAAACCATTGCTGATGGGGATATGGTAATCAGAAATGAGCTGTTTGTTTGAGAGGGGGTGAGGGGAGTAAAGGGGAAGATCTTGCATGGTAAAAAGGGAATATTGTGAGCCAGATGGTGTGTTCACAGCTCCCTGTGAGGCAGTGCTGAGCCTGGCCAACACAGTTGGAGCAAGACTATAAACATGGTATTGCTCCAACTGTGATTGCATCTGACCCTCTTGTGTGCTCAGGAGGGGTCTGGATGCTTTCCCCATTGCTGGAAGGGAGCACCCAGAGGAGGTGGCTGAACCTCTTGACTTCAAAAGAGTCAGAGTGCTGACAATTGTATAAAGAAAATTTGGCTGTTGTGACTTTTTGGGGGTGATTTTGCTGTTGTGTGTACCCAATCTGGTTTTGAATCCAGAAACTGTTTTTTCCTTGATTCAAAGAAACACAAGCCTAATTTAAAGAAACCCTGATAAATCTCAGCTTCCGATGATATTATTATCCAGATGTGATAGCATAACATAAACAAGAAAGATAGGGCCTTGGAGAGATGGTTTAAGAGCAGAAATATAAGATAATGGTAAGAATGCAATCAGAATCCCTGTCCTTGTTTTGTTTAGGGAAAAAACCCAGGGGCGATAACTGAGTTTGTACTCAGAGGTCACCTTGAGATTACTGTCAAAATCAGACTTGTAGGTGAATATTGCACCTACAAGAAGGAATTTAGCAGATTGCAGAGAGGTTTGGCAGTTCTAGAGCTTCTTGCACCAAGAAGTTTGCTGATAGGAACACTGTTCAGTATAGGAGAGTTATGACCAGGGAGAATGATTCCTAAAGAGCAGCAATAGGGTCAGGAGTGACTGTGGCCAGCTGCTTGTTCTGGTTGTGGAGGGAGGCTTCAGTGCAATCCTGTTGTGAGGGAGGCTCAACAGAGGAGGCAGGGAGAGACTGTCCCAGTAGACTGTAGCCCAGTAAATAATATCCCAGGCAGTATCCGAAGAGTGGGTCACAGAAGAGTTTTCATGAGCATGCCAGCTGCCTTGAAATTCCCTCTTTGTTAGAGGTATGTGGAAGTGCTAGAGTATAAATGCAAATGCACATTTACCTCAGTATTTCCTGCCTTTATTTGTCACAGAGTTCAGTGCTCAAGAGTCAAATGATTCCACAGGTAGTAATTATGGACTTTGTATTTGTAAAATGTAGTTTTAGTTCAAGAAGCAAATTGACTTGAGAGGAAATTCTTATTCTTCCCCACCTCCTGTTTTCAGTGTCAATTTATGGATCTCTGTGACCACACTGCTGTCTTGGCTAAACAGGCTGGTTTCAGGATGTGACACTGCTGACAACAGCCATAGTCCCACACTGCACTGAGGGAGCTAACTAAGGCAGCAAATGTCCTTGTGCTCCCCATGTGATGCTAAGACCTTCTAAGCAATAATTCAATGCTTCTTAGAAGACAAGACACTAAGACGATTATAAAAATTACCATATAGTGACTTTGCTGCAGACAAAACAATAATAATTCAGAAAATTAATTACTTGCAAATTAATAACAGTTTCTTATCATTAATTCATGTATAGAGTAAAAAAAATCAATATTAAAATAAAACACTTCAGCAAACATAATTTCTTCTCTTTCTCCAATCCAATTTTAAGCCAAACCCACCATATTCTGCCCATTCCCAGTCCCAAAATACCTTATTTTAATCACAGGTTCCACTTGGTCTGTCCTAATTCCTCTGGTGAGATAAAGGGGCACAGTAGGTTGGGGTCTTGTCCATAAGGGATTCTTTCTGTCTTTATGTCCTTATCAGTTTCTGTTGCCCCACTTTGCTTATTTCTGGTTCCTTTCTGCCAAACTTTGCTTCCTGCTGGTTTTTCCCCACTGGTGCCTGCCTCTCACTGTATTTCCACTGCAGTACTTTGTGTCACTGCACTGGGGAGAGCCATGCACAGGCTGTGGTCCCTCAGGGGTGCCCCTGCCTCTTTGCTCTGGCAGGGACCCCTCTGAGGAAGGGCTACCTACTTGTGATAGTGCAGGTGAGATAGAATTTCAGTTCTGAAATAAAAGTGTCACTGGGAAGACCATGAACCTCTATCCCAGGCCACCTTAGGCTTAGGATTTCTCATCCTGACACTTGAGTTTCCCACTAGAAAGAGCTGACCTTTCCAAGCTGGGCTCTGTTGGACTGAAGACTACCTAAATGTGCATCAGCTGTTGCACTGTGCTTCCTGGTGACCCTCACCCCATCTGGAATTCTGTGTTTTTCTGTTCAAATGCCTACTGATATCAGTGCAGGCAGAGATCTGTAATATTTAACTGTGTGAAAGGAGGAAGGACAAGAAGGTGCACAAGGCAGATATGGTGATTTTTTTTATCTTATAAAAGGTTATCTGCTCTTACAGTGGATGGCACTAGTGGATGACAACCATGACCATGACAGGGTGTTGGAAGTAGATGATCCTTAAGGTCCCTTGAAACCCAAAGCATTACATGACTCCATGACTACTCATGAAATATGAAGTCATTCCTCTTCTATGTACAATCGTGCCAGTGTTTTTCTGTCACTGGTCATTTTAACATCTGAGAATTAACATCTGTGTCCTGCTTTAATGATCCTCTAAAGCCAAAGGGAAATAAATAAATGAAGGAAAAGGAACTGTCAGTAAAAAAAAAAAAAAAAAAAAAAAAAGAGTGACTGGAAATTCATAAGAGGAATATTTGGGTAATATCATAATCCTGCAAACACTTTCTGGTAACATTTCACTCAAATGCTGTGTTTAGACTAAAAGTTTTCCCAATCACATATGCCTATTCCCAAGAACAGAACTGGCCCTGGATATGGAAACTAGATTAATGATAGCAAAGTGGTACAAAGATTAAAGAGGTTAACATGTATTAAACAAAAAGACAGAAGATGGTTTCAGAGTTCCTCATCTGAGACCCCAGCTCCAGTGTTTAGGAAGGAATTTCCAGCAGCACTAAATAATTAGCTGTTGTACCAGCTACAACAGAGCTCATCTTCACAGCTGTAATTACTGCATGCTTGTGACACCACAGACATTACCATTAACCCTGCATGTGAATTGTCATCTAATTTATTGTCTTAGTTGAGAGCAATTCTGTCTTTCCAGCTGAAAATTTGCAGCAGTGTTTTATCATGTTAATCTTCAGGTAATGATCTCTCCTCCATATGTGTGGATTGCCTTCCCAGATGGAGCCTCACCCGAGCAACTCCTGCTCTCAGGCTTCATGTGCAGTCTTTGACAATTTAGGACTTTTTCCAAAAAGTACAGCCAATCTTTGTTTCCATGCATAATGAATTTAATTTAGCAAGAACTGGTATTTAGAGCACAGAAGGAAGGATATTCTGAGACATGCAAGATGCTGAAAAGGCTAATTATTGTAATTTAAAAAAAATATAAGAGCTCTGTATGATGTCCTCACCACACAATGGACAATTGTTTATGATGCCAACCTCCTGCTGGTGAATCTGCAAAAGAGACCCCTGACACCAAGTTTTGAGATTCTCCAAGAAGTGTGGTGTGGGCCATTGTCTTGTGAAAGTAACACTGAAAAATCACAGTGTAAGATGAGGTGTAAACACTGTTGCTGATAAAACATTTCTGTGAGAAATTTGTACAAAACAAGTTTTTTCATTAAAAAAGTCATATCTATTAAGTCATGGGAGTTTTAATGGAAAATGCTAGTTATTATTTGAAGTTATTTTCAACTGAAGTTAGAAATTTAGTGCCAGTTTCTTCTGATATAAATTCATTTGTCTAATTGATACTGGCTAATCAATATTTTGTTACAAGGAATTAAAAAATATTTTTTTTCTCTTTGTGGGTCTGTCTGAGTAAATTGTGCTTTCCCACAAGTGAGCAAAGAAAGTTCTTCTGAATGTTAAAATACTTAAAAATATAGATGAGGCTGAAAATGAGAGCATAAGGGCATTGAATATGAGTTTCAAATTAAAATCTGTCAGTGACTGATAGAAGAGACAAATGAACCAATGAAAATATGGTTAAAGAAAATAGCAAGGTATTAAAAGAAGTCCATCTTGAGAAAAATGAATGTATGGGAATTAGAATTGTAAATGAATTACAGATGAAACTACACATAGTGAAGAAGTATCCACGATCTATAGTAGTAAGTGTGGAATAATTTAAAAAATCCCATAGGATTGTAATAGTAATAAAACAAAGCATAGGCTCTTCAAATTAAATCTTTTCCAAAAAGTAGACTCAAACTTGCCCTCATGATGTTTTCAAATAATTCATTAATCACCTTCATCAATGAGTTTATCTGAACCCATTTTTAGAAACAGGAAAATTCCCACATTCTGGGGGATTGTCTGTATAATATTATAATGATCTTTATAATATAATAATATGATATAATATAATATTTCACAGAGCCAGGGATTAGGCAGTCAGATGTAAATCTCTAGTAAAATTATGCAAGAAGTAATAAATGAAAATACTATTTCCTTCTCCATCTTTATTGATAATATTCATCTCACTGTCACTTCTTGTAAAACAGGCTTCATCAAACAAACATTATCTCAAGTTCTTATTTAAAAATAAATTATTGGTATGATTCATAAAGGTAGCTGGTGGGACTAGATTTCTTTGGAGAAGTACCACATAGTATTTTATCAAAACTAATTTATTTGATGAGAATAGAAGAGGAACATACTGACTATTAAATACAGAGCACAGAAATTTAAAAATCCAGGTTCTGAAAGGAAAATATTCAGGATATTTCTCTCTGGGTATCCCAGGAGTTAATCAGTGACCCAATGTTATTAGACAAGAGAAGAAAAAGTGATGGTAGGGATCAGCTAATGAACTTTGCCTGCAAAATTTACAGCTAAGAAAAGCTTTGTGAAGTAGCAAATTATAAGGGAACATGATGCTATTACTGTCTGATCTGGAATGCTTGAAGAAATGGCTGAAAAGCCACAAAACAAGTTTCATCACAGGCTGTGGTCCTGCACATTTTACACATTGTATTAAGACAATGGAGGTTTTGTGGTAAGAATCACTGTAACCTGGGACTTTTACAATTAATTACACTGGTAAAGACAGTCATTTGGATCACTGGTGACTGGCAGGCACATGTGAAGGATGGCTTATTCCTATTTTCTGTGGAAACCCCTCTCTCTCCTCTGACTAGAGAGAGCACTGCATGATCTGCTTAGACTAGATTCTAATGGCTAATATAAGGAGAAATTAATCCTACAATTTTCCTCAGCAAATAGAGGAGACAGAGAGTTGTATGTTACAAAGATAAGGATGGAATGAAACTGCTTTAGCATTGACACTGGCATTAGATAACCATCTTCCTCAGCTTCAGGTAAATGGATCCCCAAAAATCTCATATTGTACCAGAAGTCAAACCAAGGACTGAAAGGATTGAATAAACTTTTCTTGATCTAATTTGCAGGAAATTCTTGGAGCCAGGGCCACACCACAGGAAGAGCAGAGCTCCTGTACACCTCCTCCATGGATGTTTTTAGAAGGCTTCTGTGTTCACTCTCTAAATATTAGATTCACAAATTATTCTGTGCTACATATTTTTATTTCTATCCCTCTTTATATGGAAAATTTGCTTTATCATTTACACATTCCTCTCAACCACTGCAGATACTCCTGTCTCTCTAAGACATCTGTATTTTTTGTTGCTGGCGTTCTTTTGGGTTAAGAAATAGAAAGTTTTCCAAAAAGAGACTAATTATGGAAGGCCTACAAGTACAAAGGAAAAATAATTGAACAGAATTATACACAGTGTTTATAATACCTTCCAGAAACATGCTAAGATTTGAAGAAAAAGAGGGATAAAATTTATTATCTTCCACTGGAAGAAAAGCCCAACCTAACTAACAAAAAAACAAACAGATCTGGGGTCTTACAATAAGCCATTGCTCTTCATTTCATCCAGTAACAATATTATTTTTAACCTTGTTATCTGTAGCAGAATTCTGTAGCAGAATATGGAATTTTTTTTTTCTGAGTTAATTGAAAAGTTTAATAGCAGTATTGCCTTTTGTAAAATTATTAATTGTGTAGAATTGAAAACAAAACACTTCAAGTACTTGTGGATTTTTTAAAAATTTAGTCAGCTTTTTGCACACCCTGTAAATTTAGAAATTAACCATTTAATTTGTTTTAGTCCTATCCCAGACCAGCTTACCCAAGAGGAAAATCTGACCTTCTGAAACAGGAAAGTCTCTTTAAGATCCTATTGTCCCTTTGGGAAAAAACCAAACCCTTCTGACAATACCTACTCACACAGCTCAACAGTTCAGTATAGTAATTTACAGACACAAAATTCCTCTCATAGCAAGAGCATCACTGAAACCAACTGAACCAATGGTATTCAGGACAGAACTTAATGGTATTCAGAATGGTATTCAGTAGCAGAATTTAATAATTTTTTAAATTGTTTAAGAAAGCAAACAGAAAAAAACCCTCAATTTATCTTACATAACGTATGATAAAGATTCTTTTATAAATTAATCTTTTAAGAACAAATGAAAAATTGAATCCTTTATTAAGCCAAACACACAATCTTAATTTCTCATTTTTTTCTGAATTACCTTGACTTTCTCTTCATAAAAGTTTATTTCTAATCGAGTTATAGCTTTCAAGAAAAGATACTCTTGTAGTCTTTGGGTCACGTTATTCTCTCAGTGACACAGATACAATTCAGTATAACTCCACTGAAATCACTGGTATTGTGCTGAATTGATTCTAATCTGGCCAAAAAATCTAGAATCTAAACTTTGTCATTGTACAAAGACAACAGCAGGAATAACTTCACAGATTTTAGCTCATAACACAAATTTTATATCTTTCAGTTGCAGGACAGAAAGGCTTTTGTTAAGCAGAGATACATGGTCCTGATGATCAAAAGCTGAGTTTTATTTGAAGACTGTTGATTTGCCTTATTGTCTCTGGACATGAAAATATGTCAAACTTTTCCATTATGAGAAGTAGAGCACTTTTCAAAAATAAGAGTTGAACACTTGGCACTTTTCCATCCAGAATTTTCTGCTCTGCATTAGCAACAGTCCAACAGCATCTGCTCAAGGGAAAATGTGGCAAGATTTGTACATATAAGTCGGTCTTTGTAGCTTTGCTTTTATTCAGTCAGGCTCCAAGGCAGTCCATGGGGAGTAAAACCACAGTACTTTGAGGGTAAATAACATCCAGCCAACTTTGTATTTGCCTGTGAAGATCTATTTCAATCCTTTGGGAGCATTTGTTTACCAAAAAGTTATTCTCTTGTTTTTCAACTATACCAGTTGGTCTAATAAAACAGATTATAACTGCCTTTAATTCTTGTTTTGCCCATGTCCATTGGTTATCATGGCTGTAATAGCCATGACACAAGCAGGATATAAACTCTTTACAGTGAGGCTCAGTAAATGAGACAGCACAGGGGCAGTGGGGACAAACACAGGAGGTTCCAACAGAACATCAGGAAATTCTTTTTCACTTGAAGGGTGATGGAGCACTGGAACTGGCCCAGAGAGCTTACAGAGTCTCCATCCTAGGAGACATTCCAAAACTGTCTGGACAGGGTTCTGGGCAACTGGCTCCAGGTGTCCCTGTTTGGGCAGGGTGGTTGGATTGATGGCCTTCAGAGGTTCCTTCCAACTTCAACCATTCTGTGATTCTGTAACAACTAAATACCTAAAACTTTCCTTAATAAGTCTCTGGCAGGAGAGCTAAATACTTTAGGGAAAATGAGAATGGAGGAAAGTTGTCATTTTCTCCTGGTCTCATATAACATGATCTGAGTCCTCTTCCATTCTCCTGCTCTTAGCCAGTTTTGACAACTCAGGTACATACAAGATAAAAGAATGCATTTGCCTCAGGTTTGGATATTTCCTTACTGTCATTTGCATTAAGAGTCACTATATTTTTTTACATCCAAAGTTGTCATTGCAAGTCCTTTACCAGAAATATGAAGAGGCAAAGATACCAAGTCTCTCCTTTATACTGATATCCTCTAACACATTTTATTTTACTCAAAACCTATATTCTTGTCTTCTTCAGTGAATAAAATCAGATATGTAGCTCCAGACATCCGAAGTCTGGAGCACTAGCAAAAGTCAGATGAAAAAAATGAAAATCTGAATAGTTTAATGGGTTCCAAACATATGGGATTTATTGGAAAGTTCAGGAATGTTAAGTTTTGGACTGGATTCATTCTTCAGAAGGGAAGGCTCTGGGAAGACCTCTTAGCAAATTTTCATTGCCTAAAGGGGCTACAAGAGAGCTGGAGAGCAACTTGTTTTACAAGGACATGTAGTGATGGGATGAGGGCAAATAGCTTTAAAATGAAAGGAAGTAGCTTTAGGTTAGATATAAGGAAGAAATTCTTTAATGTGGGAATGGTGAGGCACTGGAACAGGTTGCCCAGAATAGCTGTGGATGCCCCATCCCTGAAGGTGTTAAAGGCCAGGTTAGACAGGCCTTTGAGCAACCTGGGCTATCGAAAGGTGTCTCTGTCCATGGCAGGGGGAGTGGAACTTCATGATCTTTAATGTTCCTTCCATCCTAAACCACTCAATGTTTGTATGATTCTAATATTTGGTTCATCTTTTTGTTTTTAACCAAGAATGAGAAAAGTCTGTATGCCAACCTGCTTCCATCCCACTAGATAAAACAGTTCCAGACACAGCTTTGACATCAGTACTGCCTCCATGCTGGCATAATCCCCAGTGTGGTTTCACTGCACATCAAGAAGGACTCTCATCAGCAGTGTTACATCTCAGCAACCTATCCCAAACAGAAGCACTGACAAAATTTTGCTCTCTGGATCCTAAATGCTCCTTTAATCCTACTTCACAGGCTACACTTCCTATTTCAATTGGCTGTATAATTGCAGTTTATACAACAGGAACCTCTAAGAAGTTCAGGTGGTGTTGGCTCTTCTCACACAAACAATGCAGGGTTTGGATGTGATGGTCTGACACCACTGATGCCTATCCCAAAACTCTCACTAGCTTAAGCAAAGAATTTCATATGTAGTTTATCCAAACTTTTTGTGTGTGGCTCAGCTGGTTAGAGATTTCAAGAGTACACATTTCCTTGTAGTGTAGACAATTTGTCTAATGGATATAGGAATACATTTTTGCTGCACAGGGACACTGAGAGGATTGATTAGGTAATAACTTGAAACCACTATAGGAGTGAACAGTGATGTGCTATATAAATGCAAAGTATTGTTATTTTTCCTTACAAAAACAGTTCAGAAGTACCTGACAGGTTCACAACTAAGCTCTAAAACATAAATACTAAGAAATGTCCATCTTTGATTTTCTAATACTGCACATGGCACTTAGGAGAATAATATGATAGCATCACCTGAGAAGGCTTGTTATTTTTGGTGAGGTACTAAACTACTGTCAGCAAATGAGATTTGGTAAAGTATTTTCAGTTGTTCCTTTTTAAAGGGTAACTCCTCCTTGGTTTTTTACTCCTCCTTGTTTTTTTATTTCCTCTTGTACAGAAAGGCTGAGTGGGAGTGTCCAGCTTCAGGGTGCTCTGATTTCAGCTGGGATAGAGAGAATTTTCTTCCTAGTAGCAGATACATTGCTGTGTTTTAGATTTGGTATGTGAATAATCTTGATAACACTCTAATGTTTTAATTGTTTCTAAGTAATACTTACCCTCAGTGAAGGAGTCTTCAGTTTCTGGAGGACTACAAAGATGGGGAAGAGCCTGGAAGGGAAGGAAAACTTGGAGCAGCTGAGGTCACTTGGTCTGTTCAGCCTGGAGGAGTCGGAGGGGAGACCTCATTGTGGTCTTCACTTCTTCCTCACTACTGGAAGCAGAGGGACAGGTATGAATCTCCTCTCTGGTGATCAGTGGCAGAAGTGAATGGCCTGAAGATGACCCAGGGGATGTTTAAGCTGGATATCAGGAAAAGGTTTTTTTACCCATGAGGTAGCTGGGCACTGGAACAGGGGAGTGGTCACAGTGTCAAACCTGACAGAGTTCAAGGAGCATTTGGACAACACTCTCAGGCACAGAGTGGGATTGTCTTGTGCAGATCCAGGAGCTGGACTTTGATGATTTTCGTGAGTCCCTTCCAAATCAGGACATTCTGTAATGGTTTAAAAGGCATCTGGACCTGGCACTGGGTAATGTAGTTTAGTAGTTTAGTAGTTGCACTGGTAACACTTAGTTTGCTGGTTGGGCTTGATGATTTTGAATATCTTTTCCAACCTTGACAATTCTATGATTCTATGTCATTGATAAAAAAAAATGTAAGCCTCTACAAAACACTGACATCAGTTATTAGAGGTCTGAAATGAACATTTTGAACACATCTTTCATAAAAAGATTTCAGATCTCTTCCAGCACTCTCGACTCTGCTGTGAAACCACACATGTCCAAGAGTCGATCTTTGTCCTAGGGCAGGTGTACACAGAGGATTAGGGATATGGAGGTACACAGTCATGTTTCTGTAATAAATGCCTGTACATGCAGAGAGATGGGAAGCAGACCTGGATTCAGCTCACTCCATAGGTTCACTTAGTGGAGGAAACAAAAGATTCTGGACTCCAGTAATGTATTAGGAAACCTCCTCATCCTTTGAAAGATAGATGCACCATTCCCTCAAAGAGAAAGCTGACTACTCCTGAACTGACTGAGGAAATGCTGCACACTGTAACTGAGAATATTAAAGAGAACAGGGTTGTGGGGTTCTTCATACTTTTCTATAATACATGTAATTCAGTAACTTCTTAACCAGTACTAAAGCTGTTGCCAATCATGAGCCTGTAAATCTCTGTAAGGAGAGCACAGGAGCCACCTGTAAGCTACAAACATTCTGGTTCTAACTCTTGGTGTATCTAGGAAAAATTAACACACGTGGTACTTAAGTTAATCAGAGTCACGAGCAGAACCCAGAGTGTGCAATAGTCTGTGTCATATCCAAGAACAAGACTAAAGACAGTGACCACTACTGCAATTTGTATGCTGTAATGGGGAACCAGCTCTAATTATCCTCGCTCTCATCTTCTGTACTTTTATGTGCTCTGGTTGTAAAAAGTTCTGTCTATTCCCTAACATTTGTTTTAACAGTTTTGTTTTCCTGTCTTGTTTCTCAGATATTGCATAGAATATTTTATTTTTCCTGAAAAGTTATGCTTCCCCTGTGTGTGCTATTGAATAATCATGCTATAATCAATGCTACTGAATCTGAAGTATCTCTTGTGCTTCCAGGTATTGATTCTACTCCCTGCACTTATTTTATTTCTGTAAAACACTGCAGAATTTTCTGAATATGGGATCAGTGTTTAGGCTCAGATCTCTCTCCAGTCACCACTGTTAAGGTCATCTAGATGACCAGAAAACACCTAAGCTCATGAAATTTTGTAAAGTCTTTTCCCATGCTGAAAAAATTACATCTATGGTTGTAAAAAGTCAATTAAATCTCTCCCATACACAAACTAAAATATTTTATGTTCCATATTTACTTATATTGTTGCTTTCCCAGGTGCTATTGAGACTGGAATTCAGCCTACACTACTCAAATCAGGCACTTGGTTCAGCCATGGAGTTGGTTGCTCAGCTGCATCATTATTTCTAGTACAGTGTCAAACTTCAGAGAAATTCATATTACTGGGATCTATCCTTGTTTTCATTGCTGAGATATGAAATCTAATGACTCAGTGACAAACACTGCAAGTACAAATTTGCAGATATATTTGCAGTATCTGAAGACATAGCTGAATCCAAGCTTTGAATGGGGGTGATCACAGCTGTTTGGAAAAGTAGAGTTGTGGGACTGTACCTGCAAAATCAATTGTACCACTGTGGGTGTTAGAGTGCATGTCCCTGTCAGCCATGGCTGTGTGACCAGGGTGAGAGTAATTAGGCAGAAAACAAGTTCATTAATGTAAACCCAGTGAAGATATCAGCATAGTGATGAGAAACTCTGAACTTGGTGGACTTGTGGAATGGGATACCACTGAGAAAAAGAAACTTTTAAATATATTGACACTGTCTGGTGCAGAATCGCAGAATCGTCAGTGTTGGAAGGGATCTTCTTGCAATCATCTGGTTCAAACCTCTGTTCAAGCAGGGTCAGACAGAACAGGCTGCCCAGGACCATGTCTGAGGAATGGAGAGCAAAGGCTCATTCATGGTGTGATGTGAAAGACATAGAAGGTACCTTAATGAAGAAAAAAATGAAAGAACTCTGGACAAGATGACTGAAGTATTTTTTCCTTAAAAACTCTGATAATTTTGGCTGAGACAACTGTTGAAGCTTTTCATTGAGACTGAGTAGAAAAGACAGATAACAAGATAATTTATTAATATCACACATGCAACAGACAGATGACTTTCAGCAGAGACTGTGATTCAGTCCAGATGTACTCAGAGCTGGGTTAACAAAGTATTTAAATATTAGACTGTTGCAGGCTTGCTCAGTATGCTAGAACCAACTGTAATTCCTCTGGTAGGAGAAAAGATATCCATGAATTGAGGAGAACTTATTGCTCAGGCTGCAAAACACTGTAAGGCCTGAGTCCAACCATGTCATTACAGCCAGGAAAATAACCTTTAGCTCAAATATATGTCATATGGGTCTTTAAAGTACTTTAATGAACCATGATATCCCATCCTTAACCTAAAGATATGGCAATTCATGAATTATTCTTGAAATTTCTAAAACAAGTGATGATCCAGTTTTGTTGGAGGGAATGTTGTAATAATTTAATATTTATGAAATGGTTTGCCTTGGTTAGCAATGAGTTTCTTGAGAAATTAAAAATAAGCTTCCTCAAAAGAATATGGATTTTAAAATGTGTTGCATTTTTCTGTAGCTAAATCTCAAGTTTAAATTTAATTAAATATATTTAGAGGAAATCTATTAATACTGAAATTCAGGGTTTATTAGGTACTTTCCCATGGTAGTAATTTGCAGCTGTGCTCTGTTTTGACTCAAAGAGTGATTACTACTCAAACAGTTTTTAATACGAAACCGTGACATATAATTTATTAAGCTAATTCTTAAAAAAAATTTAATCACAGGGATGCATTCCCTGTGGAAAGTTTTATGAAGCACATGAAATACTTTGTTTCAAACTAACAACATGTATATTAAAAAAAAAAGTCTTAGTCTCTTAATCTGATATTCATTAATGGTACTTCATGGAGAGTTTAAATTGTCTCTCTGAATCCCAAGAACTTGGAAGGGAAGGTGTGAAAGCCAAACTGACCCCACCTCAACCTCCAGCGACCTGCTAGCAGGAGATACACACTGGTTAGCAGCTGGGTGCTCAGCTCTGGGTGCCCTTCCTCACTCCAGGACTCTGACATATTCTAGACTTTGGTAATGACTTTTTGGGGATGAGTGGAAGCATGAAAAACCAGTGTTTATCAAGCCTATTTAATATACTGAGCTGCAGCTTTTTTCTCAGAGGCTTTCTCTAGATGGTGGGTCACAGGCTGCAGGGGTAGAAATGTCTCTGTTCACTCTTCATTCCCTCGTCTGTAGACTCTACTTGTCCACTTACAGTCTCACATTCCAGGGGAGGGGAGGGGAGAAGGGATCAAAGTTTTCATTACAGTTCTTATTTCAAGCACCTCTGAGAAGTTTCCACTCTTTTTCTATCTTTTGCCTGATCCTCTTTTCAGTTTACTCTTTCCACCAGATCACCAGCCATTAATATTTTCATCCAAAAAAAAAAATAGATTTTGTTGTGTTTCCTGAGAATTGCAGCTCCAGCTTCAAGCAAAATGGTTGATTTTATGTCCAGCAAAGTTAACAGTAGCTCTACAGCTGACCTCAGTGAGAGAGGAACAAAGCCCTCCATTGCTAAAAATCTGTATCTGCCTTATACAGTGGGGTTTTGATTTAAATTTCATATAAACATATGTTTCCAACAGCTATGTCTATGGTTGTATATTAAAATGTGAGAAAATTGTATTCCAATGTGGATGTCTTTAAATTTATGGCATTCCTATGATTTTTATTTATTCTCTAAATTTTTCTGCATTTGGAAAAGTTAGTAATAACAATAACTGTTTTCCCTCAGAAAAGCTTACAAAACCAATATATAACTTCAGTATTTCCCACTTAAATGTGTTTTAAAGTTTCTGACTATAATACCCTCTTATTGCTATTTGCAGATCTATTACCCCATGAAACAAAATAGCACTGCATTAAAAATGTACGCAGTTCTATTATCCAGCTCATAACTTCTTAACAATTTTTTATTCCAGGAACAACTCTGGTAACTACCAACAATAAATGTTGTTTGCCACTTCATTTTTCTTCCCCAAAAGCAAAACTGATGGGAAAAAAAAAATCCCTTAGACAATGACATCTGTAGCACAATCTGTCAAGCAATTCCTTCGGAGTCGACAAACAACAAATAACTTGTCCAGACTGAATTGTGAAGCTGCATAAAGAGCAGATTGCACCCAAGCACTTCCTTCTGTACTTTGCTCATGGAATAGAATCATTAATTCATCAAGGTTGGAAAACACCTCCAAGATCATCGAGTCCCATTGTACATCTCTGAGTCAAAACACTCAGCCTAATCCTCTTCCATTGGCAGTCATTTAATTTTTTGTCTGTTTTGGGAAGGTCTTCTTCAGCCTTGTGCTTACCTTTTGCTTGTTAACTTCTGATAATTCCTGGCATACTTCTCCTTTTGAGCTGAGCCATGGCTAGGATGGTTGAAGATGTCCTGGAACCCTTTGGGATGGGCTTGGACTGGATCTCTTCAGGTGGTACCTGACAAAAGAAAAGGATGTTTCTGTGGAAGTCAGTTGAGAGTATCTGCTGCCAACTCAGGGAACACAATGAACATCAGTGAAGGTGTTTTGGACAAAGGCAGGGAATGCTGGGTCTGGGGGATACAGTCCTGTCTCCCAGGGGGACCCATGGTAAGATTGCTTCTGATGTAGAAGTCAGTGAACCACAGAGTGACGCTCTGGGACCAAAACATCTCTCAAACAGCACAGTTCAAACCATTATCACCTTCTGAGCAGAGCTGTCCTTGCAGACCAGGAGAAGTGAACTGGGGCTTTCTGTGAGTGTGCAATAGGATGTCCAGAGCTGGTATTGTAGCAAACCCTTCTCATCTTGACACAACTTAATAAAGAGCTTTCTAAAGGACAGGAGCAAAGTATTTTGGCCCCAACATGCATGAATAAGGAAGTTAGTGAGGTACAGAAGCTCACCTGTACCCCACACAGGTCTGTATTGTAAATGTGTGTTTGCCATGGGCTGGCAACAGACTGGAGCACTATGTGTGAGTGGTTGCACTCTCAGAAAACTCCCTGAGACTTTAATGGCCAGAAATGCTGAGCTTTCCACATACATTTTTTTGCTGGGTGTTTTATGCCTCATTCATACTACAGCATTCCATAAACTCATTCCAAAATGGTATATCATGAATCTCAAGAACACCTCAGGATCTACAAGGGCTTTACAAGACATCTACTGGCCTTGTGTCAGACCTCCAATCCTTCACACCTTCTTTTAGCACCCAAAGCTTCCCCATGGCAGCAGCATCTCTGTGCAATAGTCAGGGTTTAACACTGACCTTACAAAACCAGGAATTTCACTTTTCTCCATGTGGTACCTGTGCACCTCTGCCTGGGCACACTCTGTGAATTGGTTATTTCAAAATCTGATAGCAATGACCTACTTTATTTTTCTTATGTTCAATTGCTCACTACAATTAAGACTTAAAGCTATCAAAATGATCTGGGGGGCTGAAGACCTAAGTTTTTTCTGAAATTATTATAAAGATCCAACAGCTAATAGAATTTATGCAGCCACCACTGTTGGAATTAACAGGAGTTAGGCTCCTAAATAGCTTTGAAGCAGCTGAAATATTTGAGAATATAGATCTTGGTGTGCCAGGATTCAGATTTTATAGAAATTTAGATTGACCGATGTTTGTGCCTTTTCCCTGCAGGTGACACTAACATATTTATCCTAAACTAATATAAAGTTAATATTGTAGATTGAGAGTGAAATAGAGATTGGGTTTCTCAGTCCCACTTTCACTGTAATGTGATCAGCTTCAAAACAGTTCTTATTTGGCTCAAATAAATGATCAGGTTTCCGTTTATACACTTTAAACTCATAATGTTTTTATACCAATAGCAATCTAATAAAATTGTTATTTTCAATTATAATTAGAAAATGATGACTGTTTTATTGCCATCTTGAGTGCCTACATATAAATTATAGCTGCTTATTAAAGTTAAGATGAAGCTTTCCTGGAGTTCTAAACTGTCATTTAACTTACCAAAGGAAAAAATCCAGAAGTATTTATAAATTATTTCTTCTTATTTGTCTGGAGCTTCTTCTATTTGTGATCTAAGGTTTGCAGTGTGATCCTTCATCTGTTGTGCTTTGGACAGTAGCCACTAATTTCAGTGAATCAAAATCAAATAGAAATCACAGTTTTTAGCATTAGTCTGAATGAGATCCTGCTAAAACAAATTTCTTGCCTTCCTTGACAGTAACTAATATATTGACTTTCAGCACCAATAAAATAAGTAGTCATGCAACAGCACTGTATCCTGAAAAAAAATGTAATTTATGAAAACTGGAGTATTTAGCTAAAAATTTACTGAGTGTCAAATTACTTCAGCAATATGGAAATCACCTCTGAACCCAGTGAGGTGCCTAGGAGCAGTGTGCTCCACTTAAACCTGAAAAGAAGTCCTGTTTTCATCTGAAGTGATGCATGGAATATGCTGGCCTTCTGAGGGCAGGATAAGAATCAACAAATTAAGCACAATAAGGCCTCAGTGTTTTACCAAATTGTTGAAATTTACTTATTTTCTCAAATTAATGAGTATAGATGTAAACAGAATGAAAAAGGAAAAGCTGGCACATTTCTAATGCTCATTAATTTTGACAATTGTTAGTCAGCAATTAGAAGCAATATACTCAGTTGTAACATTAAAAGGGCATTTGTAATTGCAGATGTATTTGCAGAAACAAATGGGGAGAATGACCTCATGACTGATTCAAGAGCTTTTGTTCTTGTACAAGAACTACAGTCTTTTGGGAGATTTCTAAAATCTGTCGTTCGGTGATGAGGAGATCAGCCTGGCAATGCTGTTGTGCTGTTTTTATCTCTGATACTGTGTTTTGGTTTTTTGTAAGGATGAAAACCTCTTTTCCAAAAGTGATGAAAACTGATGAAATATAACTTATATTTGCTTTAGATGTCTGCATTATTATTCTGTATCAATCATTGCTTCTTTCTTGCCTTTTCCCTGCCTTCCCTTCACCCCCCTAGCTCTTATTTCTGAGGAACTGGATAAAGTGAGAAAACAATATTAAATTACTAAAAGATTGTCACAGGGAAGATGATCTGCCCATCACCAAGTATTGTGGGTTTAAAAACGAGACAGAAAAGGTGGGGGGTTGATGGCTGTGGAGATGCACACGCTTCTGGGAGCCATAAATAAAGCTGGTGAAGTATTGAAGCAAAAGCAGGGCATTTTTGTCTAATATGTGGAACAGAGTGTGGGATCTTGGATGAGGATGGTTTCATGCTTTATAAGGTATGTGAGATAATGAGTTTGAGGATTATGTGGGATTGTGGTTACCTGGAATTTACAGGACATGGAGTCAGGTGAAGGAAATGAAAAATAAGGGTTTCAATCGCATTTGAGTCAAGGTAGTGCTAGCTTTTTCCAAGTTTAGAAAAATCATTTGAAATCTGAAACAAAAAAAAAGGGATCTGGAGGAGGCTTTTTGTATTACATTAGCTCTGCTATCATAAATAATGAGGATCAGAGTTGGCCTGGATACAGAAACAGATGGCAGAAGCCAATGCTTGCCCCAGAGACGAGCTTGCCAATACAAAAAGGGTAAAGGCAGGGAGGATAAAGGAAGGACAAGCAGTAATAGAATGTATTTTCAGAGTCTGGTTGTGAATGCTGTGTATGTGTCTGTCCTGCTACCCTTGTTGACTGGCCCATGGAAATGGTGACACACTGGGACAAGCATATGTTTCCATGGCAAAGACTGTGTGGTAGCACTCAGAGACATGGCTGTTCCAGGCATAAGGAGAGATCAACATTTCTGAATATTATCTGTCTATAAAAAGGGGGAGTAATGGCCTAGGAATACATATAAACCCCTGTGCTTTAAAGGGAAATTTTCTCTTGATCTCCTCTGGGCTCTGAACTGCTCAAAATGAAAAACTGGCATCTAAACTGAAGGCAAACAAAGCACACAAAACTGTCTATACTTCCACAGTGAAATAACATACACTTGAATTATATTTATTGTTCTGAATTTGTCTAGGGAATAGACCTTCCCCATTTATAAAGAGTACTTAGTGACAAAAAGAAACTCCTAAAGTAAATAAAAGCTATAGGCTTAAGTGCCTAGAGTTCCTAAAAAATTGTTCTTTTGAAGAGGAGCAAACAGCTTGGAGACCCTTCTTTCTCATTGTGTTTTGTGAGGAGTTTGAAGTGACCCACCATGCTCCTAAGACATTCTCCTCATTCTGTAGTGTTTTCCAGTGTCTCTGAGCAGTGTGTGCTGCACATTTATCCACCATGATTTACTCACTTACTGTGTCCAAGTATGCAGGGAGATATTTGTTGTTCAGTTCTTACTGAAGCCCCCAGAGTTGGCTTGTGTGTTTATTTAGGAAACTGGCTGTGGTGACTGGGTGCCCTGTGCCCCCCATCTGTCACTCCCCTCCTCAGCTGGACAGGGCACAGAGAAAATACCATGAAAGGTTCATATGCAGTGGTAAAGACAGGGAGAGATCCCCCACAGTTACTGTCATGGGCAAAACAGACTTTTCCTGGGGAGATTTCTGACAGGCTGCATTCTCCCATTAATCCTTTTGGAAGACATCATGATGAATTTTTTACCTTATACTGCACATATCTTAAGAAGCAATAGGTTTTAATTTAAAATACATTAGTTTTCAGAATATTCACTGTGAATTCTAAGCAACTGCATCTTATGCAACTTAAAGCGAAATTGAGATTTCTGTGTGGATGTTGAGCAATATACCATAAAATATATTGATAACCTTGAGAGGACTCCTGTGGGGAATCTTCCCATGTGGATTAGCCCAGTGCTGGGTTTCAGGAAAAACCTGAATTTTATCTCCCACTCACTGAAGCTCTTTGAAATCCTCTGGTGTATCATCTGTAGGCTGACACCATTTTAGCCTTCTTTGATCATAAAAAATTTCATTCAGCTTTGGATAATGAAGGCAATCAGACACAGCATCTCTCTGTGACCAGACTGCTGTGTGCAAAAGTGAACAACATTACTCAGATATGAGGGAGATTTTCCATCATCTTTTTTGTTCCTCAGGGTATGATGGGCAGAAAGGAGAACGTGCCAGTGCCAGCAGGCATCAGCTCTCACAGAAAAACCCAAAATGTTCAGCTTTGGCAATTTTTAGGTTTCAAGCACAGTGTCAGCTAGAGCTGTTGGTGCCCTTAGAGAATGCAGATCTTGGCACACAGTGCCATTAACACCTTTCAGCTGTGGTGCCCAGGCAGTTTCCCCGTTTTCAAGGCTACTTCACACTCAGAAAGGGGGCAGGCAGCACTGTGCTCTGTGTTGGTTTCAGGTTGTTGTAATAGGGCAGCAGAGTCCTTGGGCTGACAGGTTTAATAGATTTAATTGCAATGGATCATCATAAGTCTCAGCCATACATGAGAAATCTGGTATCTGTGAAAACAAAGAGGCTCAAATTCAGTTCTTGGCTGAAAGGAGAAATCTGACATTAAGGAGAAAACAACAGATAAGGTTTATTTTGTTGACTGTGGAAACCCCAACACCTAAACACTACATTAAACTGGTGAAATTAGCCCTAATTTTCCTAAGGAAGCTTTTCATGGAGTGGATCACCTTTATCAGTCTTTTCAACATCAAGGGTGTGACACATACAAGGACGGGAAGCTTTCAGGTCTTAAGAAGTCTCCCTTGAAGTGGCTGGCTCTTTTTGAAGTCTGAAAGATCAAAAAATATGATAATGGAACTACAGTTTGCTCCTCCTTAGATCAGCCTTTACAGGAAGTATTGTTGTATTTCACATCTGTTAAAATGGGTTCCAAATAGATGTTCTAACAAAGGTTCTACATTTAATTTTCAACAAGGAGCCACTGTGCCTTCTGTTCCTGTGCACACATTCCCAATTCTTAATGATATTCATTCCCTAGGTATAATTAGTAAATGTTGCTTCATTAATTATCACAGTCTAGACCTTAGAAGCTTTGATGATTTCAGTTCAGAGGCCTTCTGAATCTTGCAGCAGGGGATGGAGCACCTCTCCTATGAGCAAGGGCTAAGGGAATTGGGAGTGCTCAGCCTGAAGAGGAAAAGGCTCCAGGGAGACCTTATAGCAGCCTTTCAATACCTGAAGGGATGACAGGAGAGCTGGAGAAGGACATGTAGTGACAGGACAAGGGGCAATGGCTTTAAACTGAAAGATGGCAGGTTTAGATTGGGTATCAGGAAGGAATTCTTTACTGTGAGGATGGTGAGACCCTGGCACAGGCTGCCCAGGGAAGTGGTGGATCCCCCCATCCCTGGAAGTGTTCAAGGCCAGGTTGGATGTAGCACTGAAAAACCTGATCCAGTGGAAGGTGTCTTTGTCCAGGGCAGATGGTTGGAGATAGATGACCTTTAAGGTCCCTTCCAATCCAAACCATTTTATGATTCTATGATTCTAAGTTTTGCTAAATAGCCACTAGGTTGCCACTTAAATGTTGGTCATTGAAACTTAGTGTCACTACTTAAATATTAGCAGAGAATTTTTGTATTTGATTTCCAGCAGAAAGGGAGAGAAAAATTTAAGCTAAGTCATACTGGTCACACATATTTAGGTCACACATATTTAAGGAGTAATCCTGGATTCTACATTGCAATTAAGTCGCTATTGAAATATATATATTATGAAATGACCATGAAATTGAGCTGTGGATTTTTCCAGTAAGGTAAATATGTCTGGGTTTATTTAATACACACTTTAGTCACACAATGGCTTCAGATTACAGCCAAATCTGATAGACACTGAAAAACGTTTCATCTAGAATCAAAATTATAATTTATACCCAGTAATTTAGGTTTATTCAGTGGTGTATGTGTTTGAACTCCATCATTAAGTAACTTGAATCACTGTGTTTGGTCCAAAAGACCCAAAATCTTCAAACCCATCACTGTAGCCTAACCCCACCATTTTTATTTAATAAATAAGGCCAGCACAAGAAAGTATCCACAGATTCAAAACCACCATCTGTTCTTATTTTAATACCTTTCTTTTAACTGCTATTCTTTCCCTGAGGTCTGTGTTCATATACACTGAATTCTTTTCCCTCATTGGGGTTTCAATACTCAATCTTAAATAATTTCAAGGGTAAGAAAACCTTCCTTCCACCTCCATTGCTAAACTATTTGCTTCCTATTTCAATGGCTTTTCATTTCTCTCTCCTCTAAGATTTTGTGACTGTCTAAAAGTTATCACAGGCTCCTATAGCTTTCCAGGAAAGGAGCCAACATATTAGTGTTGGTGCATTACTGTAAATATGTATTTAATTTTTTTAGCATTTTTATTTAGCATTATAAACTTTCAAAGTTGCAGTCTAATATCTCTGAGAAAGATGAGGAGAGGAGAGTGGAGGAGACTCGAGGAGAGAAGGGAAGAGAGAAGAGGAGACTCGAGGAGACTCGA
>NC_031769.1:143701633-143796216 GCF_001522545.3 Parus major
AAAAATTGATGTCTGAAATTAAGACTGTTGTCTAAAATAGACAGAAGGGACTAGTCTCTTTCTCCAGGTTTTTCATTTCATTGTTCCACAGCCTCCATCTCCCAGCTGGAGTACCCCACATAGTTCTGCCTTTGCTTCCAGTTTGAGTTAGTCAAGGGGTCCCTCTGCTTTTCTTGTGGACCCTGAAGGTCTGCAGAATTGAGGAGTTCATGGAGTTGAGGACCTACCATTATTTCTGTTTGCACTGTGGTTCTGATGGGCTAACTCAGAGAGCTACTTTAGGTCTTTGTTCTTTATTTCACAATTTATGGTATTTAACAGCAAGCTATAACAACAAGACAATAGAAGTAAAATATAAATCTGGATAACTGTTGGGAAGGCACCACAGTGTAGCTCTAAATCACTCCTGGCATACAGTGTAACAAAGGCAAAACCCCAGGAAGCTCTGCATGTCTCTGGCTTTGCACAGACTCCTCCACTATGAAGAATTAAGCCCAGTGTGGGCACACAGCCATGCATCACTCATGCACCATTACTTATGATCTGAGTTGGAGGTGACAAATGAAGACAATAGCCAGGCCCTATTTTCTTTTCAGACATACAATGGAAACCTCATTTCCAGCTCCAAATAATGCTCACTTTAGCTTTCACATAGTAATTGCTCATCATAACTTTGCAGCTTGTTAGCAGAAGCATTTTGTTTCAAACTTCATTGCATTGTTCTTTTTCCAAGCAACTGTAATATACAATGTCATGAAGAAAATGGAAAGAGAGACATGGTATAGTTATATAGGGCTATCCAAGATAGAAGGGGTATTTTTTTGTGAATCTTACATCTATAATTAAGCTATCAACCCACCTAAGAGAAACAAAACAGAGTCTTTTAATTAGCTTCTTGAATAGGAATAAATGCCTCATTATTCTTAACCATATCAAGCTGAGAACATTATTAAAGTCTGAAGGAATAATGAACAACATGACAGGAAGCACATTAGAGCACATACAAGAATACATTTGCCTACTAAGAGATCTGCATAAATACTCTTATCACTGCTATTTAGGAAGACAAAAATACCAATGGAAAGACTGGAAATAAAAGGACAGGAAAGGTAGAGACATAAAGACGTAAAGAAAATGATATGAAGTCAGAGGTAGGGGATATATATTTTTGGTATTTTGTTCTACTGAGCACTCAAGAGTTCAGCTGCTCTGCCAAAACTTCTCTGAGCCAGCTGAGTGGATTGGCCTGTGCTGCACTCAGTATGTTTTTTTCTTAAACTTCTTTGTGTCTGCTTTGGCTCCTGGGCTTTGCCTCTCTGAGGTATTTAGAGGGAGAACATCCCTCTCCAGAATCTGTAGAACAAAAGAGTTCAAAGAGGACTTTTGGACAAATTTCTCTACCCTGTCTGTAGGGAGAATGAATAATCTTTACAGGCTTTCAGAAATCCCTTGGCTGAAGGAAGGTATTATTGTCTCTCTTTAGAAATAATGCCAAAAGCACAGAACCCTTTCACAGCAGGGAAGAAACTGAAGGTATATATCTGATCATTTATAGCTGGGTATGTTATTCCACAGTCCCAAAGAATGTTCTGAAATTTAGACCCAGAGAAGCTTCCATTCCTGTCTTTGAATTAAAGCTCATCCATAACCTATTTCAACCTACCAAATCCCACTAATTTCAACTGTATTGAACTCATGTGTAGAGAGTTGCACTGCTGTGGGCTGGAGCACCTTCTAGATGGACTTCACTCATCACAGAATTACCATGAGATCCAGACTCCAAGGTCTTGATTGTGTTGCTGGAATAGGCAGATAATGGGAATTTCACACAACTTTCCTTCCTGACACTGCCTCTAAGCTGCTGGATCCAACAGATGGATCTGCTGTCCAAGAGGACAGGAGAAGGTGAGCTGCCTTCTCCTCACCATGCTGCTCTCCCCTCCTCTCCACCCTGTTCTCTTTCCTGCACAGCAGTGTCTGTGCCATGAGGGTGGACCTGGGTTTGTCCCCTGGACATCCAGCTCCACTTCAGTGCCATGATATCACACCTGAGCCAGCACAGGGCACCTCTGCTGCGACACAGAGCAGAGGCAGGGAGAGAGGGTTCACTGGTGTCTCAGAGCAGTGTCCTTGGCTTTTTGCAAACTCCTCCTTTTTACTGAGGTGCCGTAATATTTGGAAATTGAAAGGACAAAGAGCTAAAACATTTAAAGATGCAGAGGAAGAAGTGGTGTCCTATTTTCCATTCACAGAGGCATCAGATTCTGATAAAAAAATCTCCCAGAAGAAACTTGATCAAAAATTTACTCCCAGAAATTATATTTCTCAACTTTTGCCATGGATTTCACACTGCTTCTAATAAAAACAATAACAAACCCTACCTCATAACTACAGGAAATTATATCTGCTCTTTCAAGTTGAAAAGAGGAGCATTTTGGTATTTACCTTTGGCATTTCTCCCTGTGAGGCAGGCACAATTTGGGAAAATAATTTTAGAATAATTATGTGTGCTCCTGTCATGTCTGTTTGATTTCCAGCTTTCTCTCCTTTTCCCATGTGTTTATTTTCTTTCTGTATAAGAAGATCTGCAATTGTATATATTTAAAAGGCAGTGATTTCAATAAATGCTTCATAAAGCTGAAGCAATTTGTCAAAACATGATCTTCATTCCTAATTAATGTAATGGGACAGAACAGCTAATGTATCAAATTTCATGCTTTCTATCCCAAAGGGGATCAGGAGATGAGGAGCTCTTGAAACAAAGATGTGATTCATTATGTGAAGCACAAAATGGAAATAATCAGATTCGTGGAAATGAATTGTGAAGACAGTATATGCTGAAAAACAAATAAAATAGGATGAAAAGCTTGAAATGTTTCTGTAGTTAGCAGAAAGGAGGGGATGTAGCCTGTAAAAATAAACTGTCTGGTTTTATTTATTAGTCTTCTGCAACTAGGAAACACTGGTGTTACCTTTTGCCTATTTTTTTTTTCTTCCTTGAACATGAAATGTACTGTCTTGCTCATCTTCCCATCCTAAAATGAAACAAGCAGCCACATCCTTCTACAAAACATTCTCTGTTCCACAGAGAATTAACCTCTCTTGCAATCTTGGAATTTTGCATTTCTTTTAGCAATAATTTTGCTGCATTTTTTCTTCTGCCATAGGCTGGACCACCTT
This sequence comes from Parus major, assembly GCF_001522545.3. Taxonomy (NCBI): domain Eukaryota; kingdom Metazoa; phylum Chordata; class Aves; order Passeriformes; family Paridae; genus Parus; species Parus major. The sequence continues at coordinate 143,704,814 of NC_031769.1, forward strand.
TAATATCCGTAGCTGAACTACTACACTTAGAAAATCTGCATTTTCCAAGCCATGGAGGCATGAATAAGTGTCTCAGCACTTTCCCCTCACTGTTATTCAGAATAAAAAAGGTTTCCTCAGACTTCCTAATAATACCTCCTAGCTAAGGTTTTAATACAATGGTTGATTTTCAGTGATTTTAGGGAAAGAAATTAAATACATTTAAGACAAGAAGAGATCATGTGATCTCTAAAGTGATGTAGCATTTGCTCTTAGTGAGTCAGGGCAATCAAAGCCACTAAAACTGGGCACTGAAGATGCTCAACCTTAACTCTTCAGACCATTGAACAGGTAAGAGCCAGGCTTTTTACCTAACTCTGATGTGCAACAGGGCTCAATGGGATTCTTACACAGCACAATATTTTCCTGCTGCAATCTTCCTTGGCAAAAGAATTTCTGGACAGGGCACTAATACGAATTTGTGGTTGGATTCCAGTGTCTCGTATTTTCTTGTTCCCTCTCTCTCACTGTTAGTGAGGAAAGACTCCAAATGTTACTCATTGGCACAAAACACCTGCTTAAAATCAGATTGTTTTTTGTTCTACTGTTACTTTAGGATTTTTCTCCAGAACTCCATTCTGATGAGTGAAAATGTCCTACTCACAAAATATTTGTGTGAGCATCTGTTACTAGCACTGGCCTTTAGGTTAAGCAGTTCATCCCCTTCCCTGGTACTTAAATTCTGATGCATTTGTACTCAGCAATCAGATCTCCTCACAGCCTGTGTTTCTGAAATGCTCAGGTTCATCAGTCTCCTGTCCTTAGGAAGTTTTTCCATTTCCCTGGTAACTCAGGGATCTGAATGTTGCACATTACAGACAAGGTTTCATCAGTGCCTTGGACTGTCAAATTATTAATTCCCTAACTCTAGCAGAAGTACCTCACCTGGCATCATATATTCTTTTTCTGTGGCATTTTCAGTAAATGGTCACTCAGATCATGTTCCAGAGTCCGTTTCCAATAAGAGATTTTCAGTAAAATTTCTGCAATATGTCAAAGGTTAGTCTGAGTCACAGACAGGGTAAGGCCGGAAGAGGGAAAAAAACTCACCATATATAAAACAAAAAGCCTCATGGCTAAAAAGCTCTCTAACACAGCCTGAGAAAAACTAATTTTGTGAGAATCAATGGACTATAATAGAATTAACACTGCTAAGAAACAGAAGTTGAAAGATCAGGCAGCAAGACAGAAACATTATGTTCAAACACTTTTTGAATTAGAATTGCACATTATCTGTCTGAATGTGCCTCTGCAGCATAGCAAGATGTGTTATCTGTTAGGGAGCTATCACAGACTACTTGAGTCAGCACTGCACACACCGGCTGCTCTTTGTTTCTGTCACTGATTTTTTTAAAATCCCAACACATTATGAAAAATGAGGGGAAAAAAATTCTGATGCTTGGATTGTGAAAGGAAATGTAGTAGTCAGTGTGCATTTGAAATACGTAAACTGTTTATAGCTTGAATTGCTATAGAGGGCCCAGGGATTTAGATTTCAAGAGGTGTTTAAGAGGAAAAAACCCTACAGATATTCTGGATTTATTTTTTTTATCAGGCTGCTAAAATTTGACATGTGCATCTTTTCAAGCCCTTAACCTAATGAGTTTAAAAATAACAAAATGGCCTTATCTTCAAAATAAAAGTACTGAACTTAGAGAATTTCAGGATCGAGTGCTGGAGAAAATCTCATGGAAAATATTAATTAATTAATTAATAAGACAATTCATAGATCCCACCTTGTTCACTTTTGATTTAGTGAGCCTGGACATTTTCCTCTGCTGGGAGATGTTGCAAAGGCTTTGCAAACTCAGAGTGACAGAATTCTTTAATTGTTTTTACTCGTCTCATCCCAACAGGTATTCTGTATTACACCCTAAAATCAGGGTATAAGGAAAACATCTATATTTTGTATTTATCTCTAGAAGCATGATATTACATACTTATTACTCATCTTCAAGCAGGAAATTTGTCCTCATAATTGTGGACTCAGTGAAACTATGGCATATTTTCACCAAAAATAATAAAACCTATTCTCGGTGGTAATGAGGTAGATCTGAGAAATCTGAGAAATTTCACAACTTCTCAGGTTTTACAGACAGGTAATAAATGCAATCTTGTACTTTTCTCTAGAGAGGAAATATCTGAAAAATAAATTTAAAAAAAAAAAACAACTTTAAAGAAAATTATTGTCTCTTACATAACTAAAAACAATTGAAAAATAAAACCTCCTCAGGAAAAAAGCATGTATTTGAGTGGGTCTACATTTTATTGCCATAGAGATATGATTTACTCTATAACAGTCCCTGTGTGCTATCTTTGCATTCATCTCACTGATCAAGAAATTAAGTTAGATTGCAGAATCTTTAAGCCCATGATAATGGTTTAACATAAGGAGTCATTAATGATAAAAATTATACTCACAGCTGTTAGTAACATGTATCTTGTTTTCCCTCTTTTGGTTTAGATGAAAGTCAATTAGCTCAGTGATATTTACACTAATATTTTATTTATTTGGTGCAATTGTCCATCTGTTTCAGTAGTGATGGACATTAAAATGATTCTGCTGGACGTAAAGGAATTGGATTTATTTACTCTTACCCTTTCCCAGGAGCTAAAAGAAGCCATGCTTATAATTTCCCTACATACAGTAAACCCTTCAGACACAGATGTTGTCTTCCCTCTCTACTTTACAAACTCTTGGTGAAATCATCAGACATATCTCCAAGCCTTGCTTTTCTTGACTCCAGGTGAGCAGTTAAGGGAACAGAGTTAATTTCAAGTTATAGATTTATGGATTAGCCCCATGTTGCTTTATATTCTGAGGCTTTTACATATAGAATCTCTATGTCTACAGGGGAATTATACAGATCAAAGGAAGGCTGATATGGGTCCCATCAGCATTTGGCAAAACATGCATGTTCACTTTTACAGCTGTTTTTAAGAGTTCTAGCCTAAGGGGCTGTGGAAAATGAGAACTGTCCTGCAGTTTGCACACAGTTGTCTGTCTCTAATAGAGAAGGGATTAAAGGATGTGAACCTTCTGAATGTTTTACTGCTGATTAACAGAAATTAATGAGGTGTTCAGGTCTGGCTCTTTCCTTAGGGGCTATAAATTAACTGAATGGTAATTATTTATGAATATATAATTTTAAATGCATATTATTTCTAAAATTATACAATACAGACAATCCTGAATGAGTCTGGATTTTTTACATGACTTCTTTATGAAACAAAGTCCAAGCACATTTGATTTACACCTTCCTATGGATGTGTCATTTACTAGGCTAACATAATGCATTTTCTTTTTATACAACTGCATTGATCAAGAAAATTAATTGTGTCCAAGAGTTACAGGTTTTCCTCTCCCTTAGGAAAATAGTTCACTATAAGACATCATTAACATAGTAAATCATAGTCAGAAATGTTGACACCATAAAGCATCTTATGTGCTTCTTTTTGATATAACTGAACATCAATTAGTTCAGTGATATTTGCATAAATACCTCTATTTTGTGGGTAGGATTGGCCATCTGTTTCACTAAGAACTTAATTATAAAGTTTTTCTGGAAAAGAAGAAATTAATCTTTCCAACTGTTAACCTTTTCTATAAGACAAAGCAGCCATGTTCACTAGAAAACAGCAAATAAATATAATGTGATTATATTTTGCCTTGAAAAATAAGATGTTAATTAATGAAAATAAAAAATAGCTCTAAATTATAACAAAAGACTAGTTCTGGAGTATGGTAACTACCACACCTCAGTATTGATGCCTTCTTTCCTAAGAATCATGGCAAGACCTCTGGGGTTTATTTTGTTATTTAAAGCACAATTAGGATGGGGAATCTCAGTCCTTCCCAATCCTCCCAGCTTGACACACAGGCCAGCAAGGGATGCCCATGGAGGGGAATCAAAGGTGAGCAGGAGAGCACCTGGAGGGCGGCACAGAGGAACTCCAGGCACTCCAGCCAGTGAGCTGGTGCCATTGGGGGCCCAAATTAAATGCCTGTATCCCATGCATGGAGCATGGCAATAAACAAGGAAAGTCAGAGCTGTGCACATGCCTGCAGGGCTGTGATTTTATGGATGTTCTGGAGATGTGATGCTATGGTTGCTGTGACTGGACTGTGGGAGACCATGGTGGGCAAGAATGTGGGCTCTAGGAAGGACAGGCAGGGAGATGAGGAGGGGACAACAGTGTCAGTGACCAGCTGGAGTGCACAGAGCTTCCCCTGGGGATGGATGAGGAGCTCATGGATGAGGATGGAAGGGTGGGCAGGGACAGGTGATATTAAACCGGGGATCTGCTACAGGTTTCCCAGCCAGGAAGACTGAATGGCTGAGGGTCTTTCCCGACAAGGAAACAGGACCACATTCACATTCACAGGACCTGGTCTTCACAGGGAGCTTCAAGCATTTTTCTGTCTGAGGGATAAGACAGCAGGTTGCAGGCAATCCAGGAGGTGCCAGCACGAGGAGGGCATGCAACAAGCTCTGGACATCAGGATAGCAGACTTTGGCTCTTCAAAGATCTCCTTGGTAGAGTGACATGTTGCCCTGGAGCAACACATCCCAACAAAGAGGAAGCTAGCCAAAGACACCAGGATGTGTGGATGAACAAGTAGCTCATGAACAAACTCAAACACAAAAAGGTAACCCAAAGACCAGGTCAGATGGGACCTTGGGAAAGTTAGTCTAGCAGGTCTGCAAAGAAGGGTTCTGTGATTCTTTCATTCTCTGATTCTGTGATAATGTAAGATATCCCTGCCTTAGGCAGGAGGGATGGAATTAGATGATCTTTAAGATCCCTTCCAACCTCAAATATTCTGTTTTTCTGGGTGTCTCAGCAAGATCAAGGGCAACAGTCAGTTGCAAGAGCTACAAGAACAGCCATCATCAGAGCTCAGCCACACTGATATGGTGGCATAAATCACATGTTCTGCCCTTGTCTTATCTGGATTCTAGTGAAAGCTCACAGAATTAGCTATTTGTACAAGTTTTCACATGATATTGCAAGGTCATTTTTTCTCTTGAGCTTTCTGTCCTCCCTCTGACTTTGATAATCACACAGCATTGCACTCCTCCATATGAAAATGACTCGTGAACAGATGAGGAAACTGCAATTTTTCAAACTGATCCCTAGCTGAATTAATTGCTGTAAAATAGTAGCTCTGGAGGTATGAGTGTCCACCTTCCAGTACCTGACCTGTAATATGAGAAGAGACTTGTTGCCAAGAATACTTATAAAGTAACTCCTTTCATCCAGGAGATAAAGTCCTTTGTTCTTGGAACTGTCAAGTCAAAGTTACGGTTTCATTTCCTTATGTGTCATCCTGTCTGTAATTGTTAAGCTTTTGGCTTTAACATGTAGATTTATTCCATCTCCAACAAAGCTTTGATCCATAATTTAGCCCAAGAGTTTGAGTTGTCCCTCATGTCCAGGACCATTAAATCAAGGGTAACTTTGTTAAAGTTGGTGGACATCCACTGCCGGTGCTCCAGTGAAGAACTAGTGTGTGTGGATAAGAGACTGAGACATCAACTGGTCTGGACCCAGTTCTGAAAGCCTCTTCCTTGAGTATTTCAGATAAATTTTTGCTTAGGTGATAATGTGCAGGTTGCATGAAAATTCAGTGCTTTTACAGATGTTCTTTTCCATGTCTTACACACATTAAAATATTACCATAGATAAAGTAAGTCTTTCCCCTTTCTCCCTGCCTCAGTTCAATGAGAATGGGGTATTTTACCCCATAATTTTTTGATGGCCCTGTCTCTGGTAAAAATCATCACCATACAAGTCTGCTTACCCTGGAAAGTTAATTTAACTACATTGCACATACCAGAGTAAAGGAAGTTTCCCCATAGCAGTGTGGTGAGAAGACAAAGAGAAATGCAAAAGAGCATAGAAACAGAATAATTGTGGAAAATGTAACAAAAAAGTCTTTGAGTTCCTTTAATGCAATATCTGATACCAATAACAAATGCATTCAGGAAACATAAATGAATAAACCCTCACCACATTTTCTCTTTACACATTCCCATATTTATATGCAAGTAAAAACAAGGGAGATTTAATGGAGGAGGAGATTACTGCACTAATGAAGGGATAGGATGAAATATTAGAGAATAAAAAAAGCTCATATAGAACATAATTTATTTTTCAGTGTAACATAATGACATGACTGCAGATAAAGACTTTGTTCTCATTTCCATTACAATCTGTTTGCTAATATAATTCAGTTGTTAAACAGAGAAAAAACATTTCTCAAATCTTGCCAGAAGGCCTAACTCATAACACCACCTAAGAAAATCAAAGTTGCACAGTTTAAACCTGTCCCTATGGGCCTCCTGGGCTCTTCCTGTTCCACACCAGATTAACTCAAAACATAATTCCTTCCTCTGACTCAAAATTAATATGGTAGCATAGATGCTTATGCCATTTTTTTTTCTGAAATGTATATATCCAATTCTAAATTAGTCTCTAAGGATTAAATACCACAAGGACTGGACCATTTTCAGTTTTTTCTGGACTCCCTGACTCCAAGAAAACACAATATATGTAACACCTTCTCCTATAACACCTTCTGTAACACCTTCTCCTATTGCTTAGAGAAATGTTTCTGAAGATTTCATAATTACAGTATTGATTTACTCATTCTTCCTGGTGTTTCAGTGCTTCTCTCCTGTCCTGATGCATTTATCTCCTCATGTGCTAACCACATGTACACCTAGGAATCAAAAAAGTGCTTCAGAAACAATCCAAAATGTGTTTCATATGTCTGCTTTTCACAGCCTTTAGATTCCTGGAAGTGTTAGCACTCACCAGCTCTCTCCACATTCTTGCAATGCCTTTATTTCTGCAGTCTTTGGCCTTAAAAATACCTTGAACTCTTCCCCTGGCATGGGCACAGTCTGCCTTTTCAGCCAGCAGTACACTAAGAGGCTGTGAGCATTCAGGTACTTTCATACTTTTGCTTACAGAAAGGTTTCTATGAATTGGGTGAAGATTTAGCAGCATTTTCTCCCAGCCTTAAGCAAAAGACATTGAAATTGCTAATAATCTCAGTTAGCCATTGGGAGCTGAATTGATTAATTGGCTAGTGAAGGTAGAGCACTATGGAAATGTGAAGTGTTTTACACTTGGTGCTATTGAGATAATTAAGACCAATTCTTTTCAAATTCTTTCTCAAGGCTTAGACCCGCTGTTAAATTAGTTCAATTTAAGGAGTTACCAAGCATTAGTAGAGCTGCAGTAGCTGCTCTTATTTGTACCCTTATCCCATAGCAACAGTCTGATAATTTCATTTCATGTAGTTTCTAGTAAAATTATGTTCACTACACTGTAGTTGTGTTGTTATTGCAGAACAACATCAATTGGCATTGAAAAAAAACTCACTTTCACTCTTCCCATTGCTGTGTGGGCCTTACATTCCCTGTTCCTTGTTGAAACATCTATACAGCTGTGTATTAAAATAAATTAACTGATCCAACTGAAAGTTATTATTATTATTATTGTTGTTGTTGTTGCTGCTGTTATCCTGAATACTGATTAGTTTTCAGGTTTATTTTCCTCTAAGCCCATATAAGATTTGGATGTGAACAGCCTCAGAAAAGAGGAAGTGTAGCATTTCTTCTTTTTGTACTGTGGCAGCTTAAAACCTATGTTGAACTAAAGTTTGTCTCACCTGAACCTGAATTTGATGTAGATGAGGAGAACACAAAGCACAGAGTAGATAATTCTGTGAAGGTTGCTAGCCTTAGTAACTTCTTAGTACTGTTGAGTCCTCACCATTCATGATGTTTTGGAAGGAGTCGAACATTTTATCTCTGTTTCTTAATTGTCAACAGAGAAATTATGAACTTGAAATTTTTCTGATTTTTGCTTGAAAATTACAGCACTCACGTGTCTTCTATTTGTCTTATGGCAACTGGAAAGCAAAGGCAAAAAAGCATTTTCATGAAACAAGTGCAATTTTTCACTGGATATAAATTGCTTAAATTATTTTTCATCTTTTGAATGCCAATTTTAAGTAACAAAAAAATGACGTGGCTTGCTTTATATACATAAAAATAAAGGTTCTCGGTGTAAATTAATTGTGTCTTCATAGAATCACAGAATTGATCAGGCTGGAAGGGATCACAGTGGATCACCTGGTCCAACCTCACTGTTCCAACAATGGAACAGGATTTTATCCTGGTGGTTTTTCAGTATTTCCAGGGGGGATGACTACACAGCCTCTCTGGGCAATCTGTTCCAGTGCATGGTTCACCTGCACAATGAAGAATTTCTTCCTCATCCTCAGGTGGAACTTTCTGTGCATGTTTGTGCCCATTGCCTCTCCTCCTGTTGCTCAGCATCACCAAGAGCAGCCTGGCTCCACCCTGTTGACATCACCCTTCACACAGACATTGATGAGATCCCCTCAGTCCTCTCTGCTTGAGCAGGCCCAGCTCTCTCCCATCTGAACTGTTTTAAATCAAAATGCAGCTCTCATGCAGAAAAGCCTGGAGTCATAGACTTTATGGGTTAAATGATTTACAGCACAAAAAAAGTGAGAGTTGTATTTGTGGTTTGCTTGAGAAAACGCCAATTAATTTTTAAAAGTCAAGACTTACCTTGGGGCTTTCTTCATTGATTTTAGGGAGAGACAGCCTGAAAGCTTTGAGCACTTGTAAGTGTCAGACATAAAACCAATTGGCAGAGATCAAAGTAACAGTAGATGCATATACTTAAAAAATATTTACCTACAAAATATTTGGGTGTTAGTCCCGATCTCCAGATTACTAATTAAGCTCATTAGACATAAACATCCAACTCTCATCATGATCCCAATGGAGTGAAGTTAATAAATCCAGTTAAACCACAAAACAAAAGAATCTATAATGTTTTGCTGTAGCCTCCATGTTTGTTTCCTGTGAATGCAGAAATGAAGTAACTACACAAAGATTTAGAAAGATGTTTTAAAACCACAGAGTGAAAGCATACAAGAAAATGTGTGGTTTAGACTCTAATCAGCTTTACAGCAGCTTTGGAAAAGGAGGCTCAAATCCATTCTTCCTATAGGAACAGCACTGACAGCAATCCAAAGTATCAGGAGATCCTTCCTGTCACAATGTTTCTAAAAGCTTTTGAGTAGATTATCAAAAATATTGGTGTCATGACCTGACCACCATGACCTGACCACCAGCAGAAAATTGTATGATTAGATAACTTTTACTGGCAGACACTTAAGTCACATGACAAATTTAGGTTCCTCAGCAACTAGAAGCATTTTTTGAGTATTTCAGTTTGGACATATTGCCCAAAGCAGCAGAAATAAATCCCTTGATGAAAACGTACACTTTGTGCATTCATTTTCTGCTACATGAAAGCCATTTTGGAAAAAAAAATTATCTGGTTACAGGTTCTTGATTTTTCCCGCAATATTATTAAACCTTGCAAAGATTTCTTATCAATTTGCTCTGCACAATGCTTTTTTTTTTTTATCTTGAGGTCACTAGCTTGTCTTTTTTTTTTTCCTGTGATCTATTGACAACTGAAATGGCTTCACACTTTAGAAAATGCTGTGAATTACTATGTGTGAGCAGCATACTATAATTCTGCAATGCTGCAATGTGTAATGTCTTCACTGCCTAGATCCTGTGGAAGGAGAAGAACCCCACACTTTCCCATTCAAGGCTAAATATGCTGAATTTTTGAATGCCATGTCTTCCCATAAAGTGGTATTATTTGCAGAAGTCAACAGGTTTGTGTTGACTTGTAGTAACCAGGGATCTTGGTATGGAGAAGTAATTAATACTCCATTGTAACTCTTTGTGTCACAGCCTTCATTCTGGTATTTCTTTCTTGACTATCACTGTTTGTGCTTTTAATTACTTGAGTGACAGTGATCTGGTCCCTTCCTCTGATATCTTCAAGTGTAGCCCCAAAGATCTGACAACAGGAAGTATTTGGAGTAACTTCCATCCAAAATAGGTCATTTCCATCAACTCCTTTAGCCCTGGGCATTTCTTCTTTCTTCTGTCATAAAAGTCATTCCAACAATGGCTGAGCAGCTTGTGCATTAAGACCCAGAGTTTCCAAAAGGACTGGATTCCCTTTTCAGTGGTGTGAACTCCCAAAGCACCCACAAAAAAGGGTTAGCACACTCTTAAGCAGCATGTGAACTGCACTGCAGTAAAATCCAAGAAGAAATTTGGTGAGCCTACTGACCTCATATCTAAATCATCTGGTCAGGGCTAATATGGAACAGTACACATGGCAGATTCCTGCCTTTCCAAAGCTGCAGCTGGAGGCCAGGTGGGATACCTGAAGACGTCACAAACACTGGACTCCTGTGTACAGAGAACAGAAACAAACCTTAAGTGTGTAAGTGGATGAGCAGAACAGTTCAGCTCCCCCTGCACTGGCTGGCCAGCTGAACATCCCAGGCACTGTGGCTTGGGTGGACTGAGGGCTCTGTTCATTTGCCCACATCAGACACCTGAGATGCTCGACCCCTCTTGGCCTCCAGGCACCCCTGGGAAAGGTGCAGGTCTCACATTTGTCCTGTGTCATGTCTGCCAGCCCTAGGTGATGTCTTGAACAGAGTAAAGCACCTCAGATAACACCAGACCTCTCTGTTTAGTGTTATGTGATGATAGAACTTCAATGGAGTCCTCTTTCATATGACTTTTGACAGGACAAGTCAGTTCTCTCAAGTGTTCAAAGTTATTGGGTTTTTTTCAAGATTCACAACTTAATTACTTAACTCTCCAAGGAAGAACCCTGTAGCCAGTTCTGGGGTTATCCTGACTTAGCCAGCAAGAGTTTATCATCGAAAATTAATATCCCTTGTCTGAACCGGACACAAGATGTTATTTCCCTCATTGGAACAGTAAGAGGATGATACAGCTGTACCATCTAAAATTAACAGTCTGAACTCAATCCAGTTTAGTACCCTCTTGCCTGCCACTGATGCAGAGAACTTCAAAGTTCCCGGGAGAGATGGATACAATCCTGCCAGACCCCAGCACTGTACATGCACCAGCTACAGCTTCTCAAAGAGAAATGTTTTTCCATAGCTGTCCTCCTTCCTCTGCCTCCTGGGATCACTGTGGGAGGTTTTGGTTGGCAATGGTAGGATCTGCATATTTCTCTTGCTTTTAGCCATAATCTGGTGGAAGAGACTGAAAGATGTAATCCTTGGGTTGGATTTGATTCTGCTTTTTTCAGGGAGAATACTTAATTGTTTTCCTTGTGCTGTGTTTGGGACACAGGTGGTGTTGCAAAGCTGTGTTGAGGAAAATTAATGTAAAACCTGAAATGGATAAAATGCTTTTCATTCTCTACAATTTAATGTAAAATACCACACTTCCCTTTAATTATTGTTTAGGCAAACTAAAATATTTGCAAGTCTTTAGTTGCTTGGATACAGTTTTTAAAAGATTTTTTATAACATCTAAATGACTGTTTCTCTTTACTAAATTCTCAGACTTGTGATTGCCTATTTCTAGGCACTCAGAAATGGGACATGTGGACATCAATCCTTGGAAGTCTGGTCTATGCTGAAAAGCTCTGAGGTTATCTGTACAACAAGATAAGGATGCTCCTTAAATAGTGTCAAACAGAAGAAATCCAAGGTACTTTGACATTTCTATCTGCCTTGTTGGCTATTTGCCTTTTCATTCCTCAGTGTGAGACATTCAGGATCTGCTTAGGAAATGCTGACTCCAAAGGTCAAGCACTGAGCACAAGTTTTCCTGCCCTGAGGTATTCTGGAGTTCGGCCTAAATTTGCATTTTTTCTTGGGACTTTGATGGTATCAAACACAAATTCTGTCTTGGAACTTGGAGTTCTATGGGCATAATATGAGCATCTTGTATTGAGCCATTTGGCAACTCATGCTCATGAAACCCCTTAAAAGAGACTGCTCCAATGTAGCTCTGAGCAGATACATATACATATACATATATATATATATATATATAGATAGATGAATGAAATTTTATACTTCTAACCTTGCAGGACTGATTCATCTACTATTTATGTGGTTTGACTGATTACAGCAAACCTTACTCAAAAATGAGTGAATCAGTCCCTCATTCTCTCACTGTAAATGCTAAATTTGTTGGTTGTGACTTCTTGGAAGCAAGAACAGGAGCACATGACAGTGTTAATATAAATTTATAATGTATTTGATGTGTTGGTGTTGGTAGGTTTTCATGTTTGGGGTTTGGGGTTTATTTTGATGTTACTAGCTTTACACATCCTGACACCTAAGTCAGGGAAAGTAAATAATTATTAACTTGTTATATGCATTAACCTTATCTAAAGATAGCCAGATGTGCATTTTCAAAATTACCTTTCTAAGACCTTCCTGGGGAGAATTAATATCTTAGTCCAGCAGACACTGTGAAGGGGGAAAAGCAGCTATTTTGCTATATTTTCTTATTATACCCAGGTCTGGTGCTATTTGAAAGAAATCTTTCAGCTAAGAAAATGACACAAAATTGATATGATAAAGCGAGGTCTGGGACAATCAAAAATGTTTGCACTTCCAGCATTTTCCTTCATCTTGACTTATTTCTAAAAAAAAAAATTCCAACCACATGAAAGGACCTCAAGCACCAGGCTGTGACAAGATGCTCCTCACTGTACATTTGCTGGCTTGCAGTTTCAGTAAGGAGCAGGACATGCCCAGGGAGAGCTGGAGGGAAGAATTCGCTCAGCTGTCCTCTTCAGAAAATCCAGGACAGCATGGCAGCACCTGATTACTTCGAAACTTCTCTAATTATCCCATTTCTTTTCCCTGCACCCACCTGGCAGAGCCTTCATGATCCAGCCCGTTGTGTGTAACACTGCAGAGAGACATCTGCTTTTGTACATTGTTATATTTATATAGCCTGTTTTCCAAAATTCCTCACTCTGATCATGAGTGACAGACGAAGCAGAGCCACATCACCCAGCCAGGGTAAATGTGCCACCCCTGCCTGAATTCCCATGATGAATTTAACTTGCTCTGTGACAGCTCACAGGGATGCAACTCCTATTTGCTGGATAATGCCTGAGTCTTCCCCATATCAGCATTGTGTTAATGAGGTGAAACGAGGTGAAATGAAATAAGGTGATTGGGAGGGGCTGGAAGTACACAGCCTTTGTCTGGGTGCTCTGACACATGTGCCCAAGGAGAGGAGGTGGCGAGGACAGGACCCTCCCTTCAGCAGGAGAGAATCTCAAATTAGCTAAAAATAACCACTGACCACTGCTAGAAACAACTTTCCAGTTTATTCCTCTCTAAGAAATGGCAGTGTGGGGACAGGGAAATTGGGAATTGGAGATGAAGGTTAGTGAGTCATTCTCAAAAAGGTTTGTCATCAATTCACTGCTATGTTTTGCCCTGACAGTAAGTGTGTGATGCACAGCCTTGCTTTCATTTCTGCTGCACTTTTAAGATCAGGTATTTGATTCAAGTCATTACAGGGTGCCACACTCTTTGTGTGGAAGAGCCTGAAGACCTCCCACAGGAGCAAGCCTTCACTCAGTTCCTCATGGTGTACCAGTGTAACAATTATTCCACTGTTGTGCTCTCTGCAGAAGACAAATATTTAATGACTTTTGATAGACACTTCAGACTATATCTCTTTTATCCACATTTGTGATTCAGACTCTTTTCCTTCCTTTCATGCTTTATTACCAAAGGGGAAAAACTGCTTCCTGGCAGGTTTGCAGATTCTAATAAGGCCTTCAATCCCCTTGCACCAGATCTCATAGCAGTAGCAGCAGGAGTGATTGGAAGCCTTAATAAGCCAGAGTATGAAAGGTCAATTCAAATGCAAAAAGCAGTTTTTAACTGTATGTTTTTTCTTACATTCCTACTTTTCCCAGCAGCCTCTCTATACACAGAATTTCCTTATGACCTCCAGGTTCCTCAGAGGGAAATGAGCAGCCTGTTGCCAGGTGCTTTTACCCATGGGTCTGCTTTCACCAGATACTGTCTCATTCCTTCTTCTAAACTGGAAAACAGTTAAATCCAGCCTCATTTTGTGATGATGCCTGGGAGGAGCCAGTGGGCAGCAGAGACACCGTGCAGAACGTGGGAGAGAGCATCAGTCTCAGCAGAGAGGATCACTGGTCTTGTGGGGACAGAGCTGCAGAGTATCTTCTCATGGATGGGAGGCAGTGGGGCAGCAGCTCCTTCCCTCAGCTCTGTGAGGGGTCAGGGATTAGAGCTGACATGCTGGTCCTTTGGGTTTCAGCTGGGCAGCACCTTGGGTACAATTTGCCACATTAAATCTGTAGCTTCCTTTGGCAATGAGAGGCAGTGACTGGGACCTGCCAGGGAGAAAACATTTGAAACATAAACAGCCACCTCTGCATTGTATATTCTCTTAAGCAAGTACAAACCTTCTGTGCTTGCTGCCAGAGACAGACGTAGAAATATGATGTATATTAGTTATCAGAGAAGAAATGCATTGGAACTGGAGGTGTAGCTGTGTTAGTAATCACTCTAACACCTCTAAACTCCTTATCATTTGTCAGATAAGACTGGAGACATTTATTACTATTTTCCCCTGAGGACCCTATTTCAACTGAGTTATTCAATCCATTCTTTTCAATTTGCCATCTCCCTTCTGGCAGTTTCAAGAACCTGGAAGAATATTGGCACATGGACCATGGGGGTTGATGTCTGAGAGCCTTGGTTTTTCCCTTGACACTTTTTCTGTCTCAGGGAAACAGTTTAGGCTTGTGTCTTGCTGGTTACATGGATGATGTGACCTAGAGCATTTCATTTGGCACTACAAGTAAAATCCCATCATGATTGAGAAGTGTTTGAACCTATTATCCATGATGATGATGGTTCAGATCACTTCCTTTAAGAATGAAAGCTGAGGTGTAAAATCCAGATCTGGATATATAAAATGTCTTCTCTCAGACATACTTTGATGATTGACATGTCTTCTTTGAGGAGGAGGCATTTATCTTCACATCCCAGACCCAATACAGCTCAGATATTGAAGCATTTTTACTGCTTTTTTCCAGATATTCTACCAGAAATTTTCCTGAATGAGCTGAAGAGGTTGGGATTAGATGTTCATTAAGATCACTGCTCCTTATCTCCAAACCAGTGAGTGAGGACAATGTGTTTGTGATGGCCCCATTTTTTCAAGGGCTTCAGATTTGATACACTGACCTCAGAGGTGTTTTCTGGGAGAGACAGAATATTCCACGAGCTATAATTGTTTGGTGCAGTTTTCCAGCCCTGTTAGGGTTCCCAGAAGATGCCAGCCCAGCATCCCTACAGCCAACTCAAGAACTGCAGAACAAAGGCAGCAGTAATTTAATTGCCCAAACCAGGCCTGTGTGCAAGCCACAAGTAACCTCTGCACAGAAGTAAATCACACATTCAGCACATCCTGTGGAGAGCCTGACCTCAGGCTCAGGCCAGGGAACTTTCTGCAGCACATTCCATAGAATCACAGAATGAACTGGGTTGGAAAAGGCCTTTGAGATCATTGAGTCCAACCTATGACCTAAGGCCTCCTCATCAACTAAAGCACAGCACTGAGTGCCACCCCTGGTTGTTTTTTTAAATGTGCTTAGGAACAGTGACTCCACATCCTCCCTGGGCAGATGATTCCAGTGCCTAATCACTCTTTCAGTGAAGAATTTTTTCCTGATGTCTAAATTAACCTTCCTCTTGCATAGCTTAAGCACATCCCCAGCCAGAGCAAGGGGATTTTCCACTACAGGCTGTCCTGTTAGATGTACCTGGTCCTCTCCATCCCTGCCTCAGCCTCTGCAAGGCACCATTTGCCAACATCCTCTCTGAGCTTCCCTGCTTCGAGTGAGCTGAGACAGTGAGCCTCAAAATCTGCCCTTTTTTTAAGCAGAAAACCAATAAAATATTGGTGTCAATGATGACACCACATTCCATCTGTGTTCCTGCATTCTTCTCACAGCACACTAGTTTTCTTCTCTTCATCCTGTTGGCTTCTAACAGCTACAGCATCATCTCTTCCCACTGCTCTGGATCCACTTTTGGTACCTTGCCTCTCTCTCTGTATCGCTGTTATGGGGTTCTTGCTCCTCTATCTCTCCTCAGCTGTTGTGCACAGCTCTCTCCTCTCCCTTGTCCTCCCTCTCATTTCTCTGCCTTTTTTCTCTGTATGTCATTTTCCTGGCACTCTTCTTGCTGGTCCCTTGCACTGGAATAGCACCATCATTTCAAATATCTTTTCTCCTCTCACAAGCCTCTTCCCACCTCCTCAACCCTTCCTCCACTTCCTCCTTTTCAGCCTTACACTAAACATTCTCCTGAATTTCTCTTGGCTAAAAAATGGTGTTCCTCTTTGGGAAACTGCCTTCCTCTAAACAATAAGAGATAATAAATAAATAAAGCAGCTTTATTACATTAAAAAAAACCATGAAAAAGCAACAGCTATTGTTTGGAGAATTATGTGTTACACCTTCACTCCCAGACATCTGTTTACTCCTCCTCTTTATTGTGGAAAATTGGAAGCATTTCAGTTCATCTGGTGCTTTAGGTAGACATGGTTTTTTACAGGGTGGAAAAATGTGATGGCAATTTTGTCATAGAAAGAAAACTACAGGAAAACATTTAAACTGTACGTTTGCCATGACGATTTCCCTTTGGATGAAATACACATACACAAAACGATCCATGGATACATAAATGGGCAGATATAATTAAGGAAAAAGAAAAAAAGAAATACTCAAAAGCCTTCTTTTGTTTAAGTGTTTACAAATTACTCATTTTGACAGCAGTATGCTAAAGTTATTTTTATGAGGTTTGTCATCCCTTCCCTTAACTCCTCTTTTTTCATCATTGCAGATTTGATATTTTTCTGTCATATATTATAGTTAGACTGTGACTCTAAAGGAGCATGGAGCATTTCTCAGCCTCCAGAAATTGACAGATTGCATCTGAATGTTGAAGAATATATGACAATAAATTTATATTTATCATGCTGCATATATATATATATATATATATATATACAAATGACAAACAATAAAGCAGGAGTTTCTGTTTGTAAATGACTTTGCCTGTTCTTCCAAAACACTAGCAAGAATCCAAATATTCCACATTACACTGACTATGAAGTGCCCTGTTGCAGTCCTGCACTTGAACATGTGCTTAATCTTGTGGGTATTGCGGTGACAGGGTACATAAAGCACAGTCGAAGTTAAACATGTGCTTAATTGCTTTCCTGAAATATGACCTCCAATTTAAAAACAACAGAACAGAGGTGGAATGCACAGTAACCCCTATTCATGCTCCTCAACCAAGTCAATTTAAAAAGGCTGCCTAACGAAGAAGAAAACAATTTATCAGAGATCTGTATATTTTTCATGGCTACTTGGTGAGAAAAGTGTAAGAAATTCCCACAAGTGTGGCTGGGCTTGCAGGAAGTGATTATCCAAAGCAGGTGAGCCTTCTCTAATGGATTAGGCACAGGCAACATCTGTATTTGTATATCTATGATGGATGTGATGGAAATAGTGTATCTAAGAAGTCACATCTAATGTGTTTCTGAGTTAGCAGCTAAAGCTTTTCTTTAGCCTCTGGTGATTTATTCAATAACAAGCTGTTGAGCTGAGACAAAATGAGGGATATGAAAATAAAGTGTCTCAAGAAAGGTCAGATGATCACCAACCAGAAGATATAATATAATTCAAAGTTGTTTGTCTGGAGGTGAATTCACTGACCTATGGTGTCATTTGCTTGACTCACAAGAGGCGACTTCTTCTTCCTTCCTCATCCTAAAGTTGTGTAGTTGGCTTAATTTGTAAAAGTTCTGCCTCATTTGATTCTCCAGGAGTAAGTGCTGCATTTAGAAATCAGCTTCTCCTTCCTCAAAGTCTTGAGCCTCAGGGTCAAAATAAATGTCAGCTTTCAGTGTTTTTTTAAACATTTTCTTAAGAGTAGGCAAAAGGGACCTGAGCAAAGACTGTGAGGAGCCTTGAAATACAGTAAATTTATAAAGCCCTGAAAAAAAAACATGTTTATTTGTGCACAGTATACCCATGGTACAAACTGTGTGTAAAGAAGTCGGGTGTTCCAAACAGCAAGACTGTGTTGCCCCACTGCAGTGTCTTTCAGAGAGATCACAGCTCAGCACAGAGCCAGGAGCTGCAGTTCCTGTTGGGGTCTGCAATTGTTGCTCACAGTGACACCTGGAAAAGAATTTTGTAATTCTCTTATGTAGGAAAAGATACCACAAACCTGAAGAAAAGGGACTAAAATGTGGTTCTGGTGCAATCTCTGTTGGGTGGGCTGATGGTTTGACAGCCCATTGCTTACACTCAGCAATTGGGCTGTGTTATTCCCTTTATCCCCATAGCCCAGTGCCCCTAAGGGACCTACAAGGGTCCTTATTCAAGCTGAATAACCAAGTTGTCCTCCTTGGACCTTCTCTGTCAGTTACAAATTAGATTAATGAAGGCACAGTGGAGGCAGAGGAAAGTGAGAAGGACAGACACAACACAGAAGAAAAGCAAGAATGGAAGAAAGCTCAAGAATGTAAAGAACTGTAGGATCTCTGCAACTAAAACGCCATCTAAAAATTGCATAGGAATGGGACTGTGTATCAGGTGTTCCAGGGATAGACAAGGTAATTATGACATATTTTGCCAAACCCCTGACACACTGAAACAGAAATATTAAACAGAGGAGTAATGCAAACACATACAATAAAACATCTGAATAATGTTAATTGCATCCTGTAGAGCCATGTCTTTAGGAGTATGATTTAAGCATTCTAGACTAAGCTGGCTTTTATCTTTTAAGACATATTTTCCCTTGTGCTTCCTTGTCATTGCATACCCTTAAGTAAATGAAGGTAAAACTTTCTCATGGCATTATAAAAAATATAAAATATTATTTTTACAT
This sequence comes from Parus major, assembly GCF_001522545.3. Taxonomy (NCBI): domain Eukaryota; kingdom Metazoa; phylum Chordata; class Aves; order Passeriformes; family Paridae; genus Parus; species Parus major. The sequence continues at coordinate 143,723,748 of NC_031769.1, forward strand.
GAGAAGGAAAAGAAGACAAGAGGAAGAGACAGGTGAGTCTTGTTTCATTTGAACGAAAAACATCCATGAGGAGCTCCTGCAAAAAAAAATAACTGAATTTCCATTTTACATTTCTGGGAGAAAATATGCACAGCACCCATAAAATGACCTGGGGTGTGGGTGCTTTCCAATTTCCTACTTGTATTGTGTGGAAATTATACTTTAGGCAGTGTGGTGCTCTGTCACACATGACAGACTTAAATGTTACTCCATTATAAGATGGTGTGTTAGAAATTGAGGTGGCCACAATGAAACTCTTCTAGAACAGTGAGATCATGCAGTGCCCTTGATCCCTTACAGAGAATAAGAACTTCTTCCACTACCCCAGGCAGAGTACAGCAGCCCTCTCACACACAGTGGATCCCATTTGCTCTCTTCAAGCATATTTTAACAATGCCTGGCCATGAAGTCTCTAAATCTGAATTGATATCTCATTAAAATAGTTGTATAAGGTACAATACATTGAGAAAATTTTTCTTTGTCCTTCTCTATTAAAGTTTATTTTACCTGTGATTCTACATAAGAAAACATATTTGAGATGACTGGTATCATTCCCATCCTCCAGAAAGCTTCATTCTCTTTTTCTATCATCTTGAAATTTTCAGGCCCTCTGTGGACACCCACAGTCTTTGAGGAAGATGTTTTTCTTCCTTGCTGATTGATAAATGTTATTCAGGGTCTCCTGACAGCCAAATCCCCTTGTATTTGTGTGATTTGATTAACAGAGCACTAAATTTCAGCTAAAATCAAATCAGCAACACCCAGTGTGAGATCTGCTTTCTCTTTACATCTGCATAAGTTAAGCTTGATTTGTTGGTCTATTTTACTCCAGGGCTTGTTCATTTGTTCCCTTTTTTATGTATTTTTGCCTGTGCTAGTCACTTCAAAATGATAGCTCAACTCCCTTGTCTCCCCACCCCCAATTTTTTCTTATCTTGTCCTTTTGGAAAGATGACCACATGCACTTTCTTTATCTCTGTGTGGGGCCAAATCTCTTATCACACAACTTACATTCTTCAGGAGACAGCATTGGCAATACTGTAATAGTTTATCACCAGACTGATAGTTAATAGCTCTGCCTTTCTTGTCATAATAAGCCTTTTTTGTCTCCATTGTGCCTTTTCTTTGCTTTTCTCTTGTCTGTTTGCTTGCCTTATTACATGTAGAGCACTCAATTTCTGTAATGTGTTATATTTTCTTCTGAAGAAATTTTTGCCTCCTACTGCTTTTTCTTCACTATGTGCTCAATCCTTTTCAATTGTTCTCCCAATTACCATCTCAAACACAGAAAGACCTGAAATGTCTTGGGGTGCTTCCAAACTGAAAATACTGTGGGAAAGAAAAGCAGCCAGTGCACTTACTTCATCTTTAATAAATATACACATCTCTCTGTACAAGTGCATTTGTCAGGCTAAATGCCACAGCAAATCCTGCCCTTTTGTTCCCATTGCTGGAAGAGGCATTAGTCCAACCTTTAAGTGGCCTGTGAATGCTGACCCTATCCTAAAAAAACACGTTTAATAAACGTGAAGAAAGGAAAGAAGAGGAAACAGGAAGAGAAAAAAATATGCCATGCTGGAAGTAGCTGAGAATTCTGTACTCCTCAGGACATTATTGGACTCCAACTGAGAAACCAGATGGAGCTGGACTGAGCCTACTCAGCAGAGAAAGAAGCAAGACATGATTGATGTGTTTTCCCCTTTTACTGAGGTCTGTCTTCTCTCTGATTATTTACCTTGTAACCACCTTGGGCAAATTTACTGAGCACACTTTATAATGTCTTATTTCCTAAATGGAAAACCATGTCCAAATCATATGTCTAATATGCCTTTCCCAAATTAGTTTTTATTGTAATTTACAACTCAAGCCACATAAATCAAGTGAACATAGCAGAAGACATCCATAACTAGCAATTTTACTTGTCTGGGTTCTTCTTTAATCATCACTGCATGACTTCACTGACTATATCAAAAAAACTCATATCATGCACCTTTAGATGTCATGTACCTTTAACACCTTTTGCTTTATGTTAAAATAATGATGTTGCTTGAGGTAGGGTCAGGGATGATTGGGATTTTTGTTTTGTTTTTTTTTTTCCCAGAAAAGACAACTTATTGCATGTTGTGATTGCAAATGATGCCACGTACAACAAACCAGTCCAGGCAAGCCACTCAGGTACAGCTTCTCAAAATCATCAGTGAAATTCATCATTCTATAAATACAAGGCAGTGAACTATGTGTGTAACATCAATTTGAAACATTACCATCACAGGGATGGAAAATACGAGTAACAATGAGAAACCACACAATGATGAGAGTGTACACTGTAAAGAATGAGAAATAATTCTGTTAATATAAGTTTTATAGGATTTTAAATAAAGCCCTCCTGCTTAAGCTGTAGAAATGCTTTTGTAGTGCTCCAAATGTGATGTTATTATATTTCAGTGTGGTACTTTCATGGTTCTGTAGAATACCTAGTATCCAAGGTTTCTTTTGGAAATGGCCAAATTGTACAAGTTGCTTTTCAAGACTGTGAGAAATCACACCCAGAAACAAAAAAATCAGAGTAGAAACTCAAACAATTGCTCACAGGAAAGCCTCTTGGAGATCATTTAAGCTCTAGTGTCCAACAACATTCCAGGGCAAGTAAAAAAGGAGATTAAAATATTTAAATAAGGCTCCTGTAGCTTTACCAAAAGTATACCATAGGAATTCCAGTCTAATATTTTATATGTTCATTGGGAGAACCGAGGTTTTTTTTAAGCCTATACAGACAAACTGCATTTTTCATAATGAAATTGTGGAAGTGGCAGAGGGTGGTTTTTCAAAAGACAAGGAACATGAAAGCTATTTGGTACAGAAACAGTCAGCAAAAATTATGTTTCCATATGATTTGGGATCACTTTGGGGCTACTAAATTAATATGTATTGCTCTTCATGTGGTTCCCAAGTATCATGAATCACACACGTGGTCCTTACCATGAGAATTTTCATGAATCTAGTAACTTTAGTCCCATTTATAAAAATATTCTAAAGCCTGAAGGTTATAAGTAAGGTATATAAAGTATATGCATAAAATTCTATTTTAAAATGGCAGACAGGAGAAAATAAGATATGCCCAGAAAAGACTGAGAGACTGAATTCAGGCTTAATATGGAAGAGTACAAAAATAATTCATCCTTGCAGAGAGATATTACCTGTGTAGTACTACAAAAGACAGAGACTGACAGGTTCAGCTACAAATGGTTACATAAAACTCCGACTGGGAATAGAGTTTAAATGAAATTCTGAAGGCAAATGGATCATCTCAACATTTTTGCTCAGAGCCTGCTTTCCTGTAGATTTCAGCCAGGTTTGGGACAGATTTTAGAGACAAAGGAAATTCCAGCTCCTCGGGTCAGCCTGCTGGGCTGGAGTGTGCGTCCTGTGGTCTCACCATGGCACAGAGATATTATTCTCCACATCCATTATCTGCCAATTGTAGCAAGGTGACACTCCTGCTAAATGGTGTATTCTGAAAAAAGGCATGGCTTAAGGCTGATGGCATTAGCAGCAGCAGTAGAGTCTGCTAACCCTGTGTTAGGGTGTGGAACACAGCGTGGTCTCCACAGGAATCCTGCTGGCATTGTGCCTCTGACATTCAGCAGAGAGAGAGGATTGTCTTTTGAGGGTTTGTTTATTTGGTTTCTTCCCCTCCATATTGTTATTTCCAAGGGTTTTTAGATGCAGAAGCTTTTTCCAATTATTTACCTTTTCCAATTATTACCTTTTTTCCAATTATTCCTTTATTTTGCAGGGGTCAGGGGTATGTCACATGCACCAATTCTGTCACTGTTCCTCCTCATTTTAGTTCTGGTAAAAGAAGGTCATTGCCTGGGATATGAGCTGGAATTCTGCTCAATGAGGCAAACATGGGTAGAGCCCTTCCTGGAAGAATTAATCAGCCTTGCATCTGAGTGGGTCAAAACCAGCATCTGCAGCTCATGGGCCCCCAGGGATCTGAGCTCTGCTTGCTGCTGGGACCTGCCTGGTTTCTAGGTAATCACTGCCAGCTACCTCTACTTCCTTTGGTGCTCTCTGGTTGGTTTGTGGACTCAGAGCAGTGCCTAACAAACAAGACCTGGTTTCCCAGGGCCTCAGTAAGCCTCTGAAAAAATCAAAAAGAGCTTCAGCATTATATATACTAAGCTTATGCAACTCCTTCTCCTCCTCCAAGGGCTTTAAATCATTCAGGCTAATCTAATTATTTCACCAAGTAGTGGGCTTGTCTCTCTTTATGCAAAATACCCCAAATATTGTAAAGACTCCAAGTTATCTGGCCACCTTCCAGTTAATTAACTTAACACTGAAGAAAGCACTGAAAAACAAAATTAAAAGCCATCCAATTTCTAGCCATCCCAATTCTTCACAAAAAAGTAATGCCATTACATCTATCTTCACTCAGAATATATAAGCTACTTTCATATGACTATAAACCCACCTTTTTTATGTCTCATTCTTAATCACTACTTGATTAAAAATAACAGAAACAAAAAAAAACCAAACAAAAAATGGTACAAATCCCCACATGATTGATTCCAGTTACACAGAGAAAAAATACAGGGATTTAGTTTGTCAAAATGCAAAAGGAGTCATCTGGCCCAGCAGATTCTATTGAAGTTCTCAGACAATAGAGAACTCCTGAGCAGCCAAGTAAAGGTATGATCAGAAAAACAAGAGGAGCATGTTCCCAGAGGGGTTGTCCACATGTTGGGATCCCTGTTGGATCTAGGGGCACATGGAATTAGGTAGGTAAATGGCAGCTGCTTCCCACATGGCTGGGAGGCATCTGGGTAGGATCAGGGGATGGGTTGTTGGGATGGAATCCCATTTCTGCTGGCACCTTGATCACAGCTCTCTTTATGTGTTGTTTGCAATGGATCTGGTTGTATCTGTAAAATTAAGAATGCATGAAAACCTTTGCACAGTGGTTGGCTTTGTTCCTGTACACCTGGTATGACTGTTAAGATTTATTTCTCTACTGCCCCACTGTTTTCAGTGTCCTTTTTGGACACATTCTTGTTTCCATAATCAGGCTTAATAAACATGAGCTTAGTGCAGATACCATAAGAATATAACATCTGAGTTACCAGCACTATTTCTCTCATGATGCAGGTGGGAGAAACTGGCATGTCAAAGATTAAAATTAATTCTACCTTCTAGAGCTGCTACAAGCTAAACTCAAAAAAAATCCATGGGAACAAAAACTATACCTAGATCGAGATGAATCTGTAACTGGCTGTTGAGTCCCTGCCCTTCCAGCCCCTGGCCTCTGGGTCTTGCTCTGTCCAAGGAATGCCATTTGAGGGGCAGAGCAGGATCTGAGGCTCAGTCAGAAAATCTTGTGCTTTTTACCCAGCTCTGCTGCTGGGTAAACCTCTGCAAGTTTCTCTCTGTATGTCAACCCAGTCTCTTCATCCTGTCAAGCATGCACAGACCTCCCCTCTCTCCCTGTGGCTTGGAGAGTGCAAGTGGGGCTGTGGTGAGCCCCAGGGAGGTGTGAAAGGCTCTATGGGGCACAACCACGCTTTTCAGCAAGGCACAGACTTAGTGCTGGCTCCATTTCCATGCAGCTCTGTGCTCTGCGCACAAAAGTGGGGCAGAAAGTCAAGTGTTAATACCAGCCAACAGAAAATCTCCATTTTTTCCATCACATTTTCTCATCTTAGGAGAGCTCACAAATAATGAAACTCACATAGGAAAAATCAATACTACATTAAATGACATACGTAAAGAGCTCTCCAAAGTCAACACCAAGTCAGGCTAATGAGCTGCAGGACAGCGTTGTTGCATTGCTTGATGCAATCTGAAATGTCATTCTGTATGTTCAGGTCTGAAATATGACGGTTTTTTCAGTATTTCTTTTATGATTTTTACTTTAATCCTCCTTGTTTTTTTTCCCTTCTGCAGCTGAGCAATGTTTTCTGCAGGAGGAATAAGTACCTCTGTGGCTGTCCTCTGCCATCTTCTCAAGCAGATGGGTGCAGAGGATCTGATCTTGCATCACTGAAATCAGGGGAGTGCTGCTGATGAATGCACAGGCACATCAAGCTCACGGTGCAGAAAAACATTTATACATTTACCTCTCAATTATCTCTGTGTTCAGGACCCTGAGGCCTCCAGCACCCTCCACTGCTTGTAAGCACAGCTAGAGTGGAAGGAAAATGGCTTTTCACAGCTTGCTCCTCAACACTCCATGCAGACACACATGCAGTGCAGGATGCAGCATCTTGTTATTTCATGCAGTGCATGAGAGAAAGTAGCTGGTCCTCAGAAGTTTTTCTGGATCTGAAATCCCACCCATTCAGAAAGATCTCTGTTTCTAAGCATATTTTGGAACTCAGTGCTACTGGACAAGACTCAGTTCACAGCTACATTCTGCACTTAAAAAGGTCAATTCACCTCTCCCTTGTGCCTGCTGCTGAATTCTGAGGGCTCCTGGAACCCACTAGGTGGTATGATCATTACACTAAACAGACTCTAAAGATGTGTTGTGAATTTGTTAGGAAATGCCTCTTACAAAATTAAGCATACACCTCACATCTAAGCCCTCCAGGCTTCCCATTATGCTCGCACACTGCTCTTACTTCTGGAGCTCCAATTGGAGAGTGCTCTCACACCAAGCTTGTTATTTCAGATCCCATGTGAAAATAGGACAGATCCACTGCCTGTTTTGCCTGGCTGTTACTCAGAGACTTGATAAAATCATGAGAGATTCACATTCAAGTCCTTTTCCTTAGAATTTTTTCTCACATGGGTAACAAAAGATGAGCATGGCTGGAAATGCAAGATCAGAGGGCAGGGAAGAGCTTCATGAGGAGGAAGATCAGCCTGTGATTTCCTAGGGCAAAATGTAGGAGTCATATTTAATGGACAGCTGGTAAAGAGGATTCTAAGGCGAGGATTTGTATTTGCAAGCATTTCTGGAGATACCAAGGGAAGTCCAAGGAAGTCACCTTGGGTTAGACCAATCTCTGGGCTTCCCCCAGCACAGTGGAAATTTTGTCTACTTATTCTTGGTGAAAACAGCCTGGAAAATGCTGCTACCCTGAAAGTCAAGGGTCTCTGGGCAGCATCCCAAAAAAAACATGTTGGGAGATCAGAACAAGGTAGAACAGTGCTCTACACTGATTCCTGTTCCATGGCATTTACCCATGGCTGAAACAGGTGCCAGGACTCTGTGTATCACTTTTGCCAAAGGCAGAGCCTGCTCCACAGCAGATGAGCTATTGCTACACTGTGTACCAAGCTTAAACTGATTAGGGATTGTCTGCCCCACTAAAAAAATAAAAATCAATGTTTAATGACCAATTCAATGTTCCACCAGAGGAAGATGGGTTCATTGTATACAGCAGCTCATACAATGACCTCAGGGTGAAATTGGTATCCTGCTTAGTCTCATTGTACCTCCCTGTTGCCAAGCACCTTTCATCTTCACTCTCGTCTGCCTTTTCTCATGAAATTTCTTAATATTGGAGCATAAAGATGTGATGACCCCAGAGAACAGTATGGGGCACACGTGCATTTCAGACAAGAGCTTTGTGGGTCCTAGAGGGGCATATTTCTATTTATTCTTTGTCTGGTCACGAAAGGATCTCTCTTTAGCCCCTGCCTACATTACATTTCTTTTATTCAGGATCACAACTGGGGAACAGCAGTGCCATTTCTTTATCAGTGCAGCAGAAACATTCTCAGAGACGGCTGGTTTTGTAACAAAATCCATTTCTGATAAAAGGACCCACAACTCTTCCCAGGGAAGCACCTCTCACAGTGAAATGAACATTAATACTAAATCCCACTCACACTAAGGCACACTGCCAGGATTAAACCCTGCTCCTCATGGTATGCTATAACTTCCCAGAGCTTTTAAGGGAAGATTTGCAGCTCTGACAGTTGTGGAAAGAGAATTTTTACAAGACAACTAGCTGTTTTTTACCTTGTACTTCCATGTTTCAGTTGTAGCTTTACCAGATCACATCAATTCTTAGAAAAAAAAACAATTAACACCAATATATACAGAAAAAAACCCTACAAATTGAAAAGTGCATTTACAAGTTTCTACTATAAAACATGGACATGTTTTTCATATTTATTTCCAACATATAAGATAAGATATATTGTCATTATGGGATGAGGGTTCTTCGGTGCTAACTCATAAACCTTACTGCTTGAAGAGATCTAAACAACTTCATTTTCGGTACCAGCTTCTTTTACTCCTTTGAGTGTCTTTTTTACCTCCATGGAGATAATGTAAAGTGTTACAACAGGGGTAACTTAACAGAGATTTGGATCTGATAGTCTTGAACAGAATGTGAATAGATGTGAGGTGCTAAGACATCAGCAGGTGCCGTGTTACTTCCCCTGTTGGTTACTGGGTTCTGACTGATTACCTCTGAAATGTGCAATCCATTTTCAGAGGAAGGAAGTGCTGTGTGGGAAACCCAAAGTTGAGGTTCCCTGTTCATGTCACCCCAGTAAGATGTCACAATTTGTATCAGCTGAGGATATAACCCCAAATGTTTCTGAGATGTCAGTTTATTCCCACAGTTTTGTGAGCAGAAGGGAGAAATAAAGGAATGGAGGTTGAAGGAAAAAAATGGAGAAAAATCCATCCATTATTTCAAATTGACAGAGGACCCACCTATTTTGGTTTCTCTGTCATTTTAGCTGTCATGTGTTGGACACAAATGATCACGGATACAGAAATTTGAGATCAATTGGCTCAGAGAACTGTTACAAGCAAACACAAGAGGGAGGGCATGCAGGATCAGAGCAGTCTGATCAGAGGTCACAAAACTCAACAGACACACAGAAGTCAACATGCTCTGTGTAGAAGTGCTGAAATGAAACATACATCAATATAAAAAAAAAAAGCAATGCTGAATTATTTTACCACCAAGCTGTTCATTCTGACCTAGATAGTTCTTTGTTCACAACATCTCTCACAAAAGAAAAAGAAAACAAACAAAACCAGCAAAAAAGACACTTGCCCAGCCAGGCTCATAAAATGTCTCTGACTTTCCCCAGTGCATGTAGAGTTGGTTTTCATGTCTGCACTATGTTGTGTGAAACAACACAACAAGTGTGGGGAAACAATATACTTTTTAGTAGAAGAAAACATTCCCTTTTCAAGGAAAAATCATCATTTCACAGCAGCTAGGAAAAAACTCCATTCTACTCCCCAGCAAGATGAAAAGGAATAGTGCAGATAGAGGTACTGAGGCCACCACTTGGGCACAAGCCACCAGACCTTGGATAACTTCAACAATGAGTCTGAGACTTCAGAGCTGCAGGGGTGATGGTGCAGAGAGAAAGAGAGCTCACAAGAGAGCTGTGGAGGAAAGATCTTGAAGAGAAATTCTGGTTTGTTTCTCTGTGTGGATGTTGTTGGAGTAAGACCTCAGTGTAAGACTTTCAAAATATGTAAAAGGTGCAGTCAGATGCTGGAAATGGTCTAGACTTTTGAGAGTTGTGGCGTTTAAGGCTAATTCAGTTGTTAACTATTGATATAAATTAATATATTTTATTGTTATTTTCTGTGTAATTCATATTCTTCATGAATAAAGAAAAAAACTGCAGTATGTTGCTCCTTAAAATAAAAGTTCAGTTACCTATGGTCAATGAATTTTAATATAAAATAGAAATATGCATCTTCTATCAAAATCTTCCTACACCCACAGACTTAGAGATGGCAGAGAGACACATCACTTATACCACAATATTTCTTGCTTGGAGGATTTTTTCTTTGTTTAACATAGCCCCCAAATTAACATTCAACTGCATATAATTTTCCCTATTATGAGTATTAAATGCCTAACATACATCCATTTAGTGAATTTCTGCTTTTCTCCTGAACCAGGAAAATCCTAACTCTGCTAAACTAGGATAAAGCAATGACCATTTTCTTCATCCTTCTTCCACAGCTCAAGTCACTTAAGGACTGATGGATAACCATAGCCATGGAGAACTGTAGCTATCAAACCTATCTTCCCTGAAAACCTGGCCATTCTCACAGGTTGTACTGTCACTATCTATTGCTTTGAATGTAAAAGGCTCCCTCTACTAGAATTCAGCAATTCAGGTAAAGGGCTCTCTCTGTAGAAGTGCTTTCAGTAGAGGTTTGTGGGGGATTTATGCTCAAATGAACTTAAAAAGTCATAAAATTAGGCAATACATTGACATATTTAATAGTGAGGAGAGGGGCAAAATAATTTGAAATTTATATTTTTACTTGCTTTCAGCTCCTCACATGTTTGGCATTTTTAAAGAAAGAGGATTTCCTGGGTGAATTCAGAGATTTTCATTGCCTAATGACCTATCTCCTGGCAACACTAAGCTAAAGAAAGGAATTGTTTTAACTAGATCACCCATGCCTTCAGAAAGCAGCATATACATGAATGGTACTTAGAGATTGCTCAATCCATTCTTTAATCTCCTAGAGTGGAGTCCTATAACACATCTCAATCCAGTCTCCATATTGATTTCTTGTGTGTATCAGGTATCAAGGAAAGCACCATCAAAACTGAACAGCCTGATAAAATTTGTTTGTTCTCAGCACCCTTTTAATTAGATGGATGAGGCAAAGGAAAATAAATAACAGCACAACAGGAGGGAAAGGAAAGCGAACTCTGAAACGTCTGAGAGATTAAATCCAACACAGGAGAGTCCTTCAGCTGTTCAGTATCCCACAGGACATTCATCAGTGGTGCCCAGGAGCTTAACCACTGTTCTTTGGCACAGACACTGCCCTGTGGGAGCTCTCCATGGCTTCTCCCCCCAGCTCAGTCTCCAGCACGGAGCTCACACGGATGCTCTCTGCCCTGCTGAAGCTCTGCAGTTCAGGGCTGAAGCTGTGCCTTCTTCTTCTGGGCTTGTTCTTTCCGTGTGTTCAGTGCCTCCTGTGGAAGGAGCAGAAGGTGCTCAAGCTGGTTGCCAGGTCCAAGGGCCTCCCTGCACATGAAAATCTGCTGATGTGTTTCCTGCAGTGTCTGTGGTCAATGCTGAAAAGCTGTTTCTGGAGCAGAAAGTTGGTTAAAATTCCTCCATGTATAAACATCAATATTACCCTCCCAGTGTTCCTCTTCTCAGCCCCCATTTCAAATGATAACAGCAAGAAAAAAAGTAGCAAATGCAAGGATAAAATTAAGATTTTGCATCTTCACCTAAGGATATACAGAGTAAGCAATAAATTGTGGAATAAATTCCATAGTATAAATACAGCTTTTCTAGGATTCTTTATCAAGAAGTAAACTTGAACGAAATATTCAAAGTTACTTTGCCAACAAAGATCTTTTTGACAGTTTTTTTGCCTTTAGCAAAATCAATTTGTACACTGTGCACATTTTAATTTAAAATTGTTATTGTCTTCTGATTGCTTTGAGATTCATTTTACATCTCAGCAATGAGTGTATTACCAATGTTTTTATTATGCCTTGAAACGTAAATTAATGCTTTCTGTAATATTTTCCTCCATCTTTAGGTCTTCATGCAATAGGGGAAAAAAATTAAAGAAGTGAAAAAATCTTTAAGTGAAGTTGCAGAATCAACATTCTGCTTTCATTTCTCATTGAGATGCCTCTGTACTAATTTAGCCCTTAGAAAGTTAGGTTTATCGAAAAAATTATGGTTTTTTTCTTAGATAAATAGACATTCCTGCCTGTGCTAGAGACATTTTAGGAAATCTCAGGCACACCTCTTGAAATTGGTGCTACTGTCTGTCCAAGGGCAGAAGTTACCATTTCCTTTTTACCACTCTCATTCCTGTATACAGCAAATTCCTCTGGGGACGTCACAGAGGATGTGGATAGATGTTCCTCTCAGTGCACAGAGCATGTGGATAGATGCTGGGTTACTCTCACTGGGGACTCAGTTATTACAGAAAACACAAAGAACAAAAAGTTGTGGGTTTTTATCTGGAATCACAGATGGCCAGTTGCTGTGTCCAAGTGGATACCTGATCTATGTAGGTTGTTTATGCAGCTCCATGGGATTGTATCTGTCTTTAGGGCTAGTGTTATGGCAACTATTATAGCTCAAATCCACCAGAAAGACTTGCAAGGAGATTATATCAGACAGCATGATACAATTTGAAGAAATGTTTGTGCTTCCAAGCATTTTAAAATTCTGAGATGTGCAATAGAAATAGTGATCTTTAAAATTAGTTACAGGCTAGGAAGAGTGATCAGGCTTTGGAACAGGCTTCCCAAGGCAGGGGTAGAAGAATTGTTCACACAAGATGTGGTGTTTAGGGACATGGTTTAGTGGGTGAACCTGGCACTGCTAGATTAATAGTTGGACTCAATGACTTTAGAGGTCTTTTCCAACCTTAATGATTCTATGACTATTGTAATAGTTTATGAGGTTCAGATAATAATTGAAAAGGAACATGACTTATTTTAACAAAACTATTGAACTCAGGGATAGTGGCTGCCCTTCCCAGTCTTTTGGAAACAGTCTCCAGATGAAGCTTTCCCTTGTTGGGCTACAAACAATGTTTTACTAATAAAGATACACTGCTGGTCTGGCCTCCTAGCTCAGATTTCATCCTGCTTTGTGCAGTTTTTTAAGCAATTTACCCTGTTTTGGTATTTGTCACTGACATTTCAAACTATCAAAAATTGCCTATAAAGACATACTAAAAATAAAGGCATCATCAGATTTTGGACTGCATCCTGTTTCATCTAACTAACAACATTTTGGGACCCATTGTCCCCTTGCTGCAGAGAGGCAATATTTGAATCATGCAGTGCAGCATTTCTGAGACACCAAAACCAAACAAACCTTAAAAGCAGAAAACACAGATCCATATCAGGGCAACTGTGCATCAGCAGGGAACTAGCTCAGGAAAGAGCCTCAGAATCTGCTAATTATAAGTTTAGATAAAATTTGTATTATGCATTTTACTTGGCTGTGGGGAATTATTGACTGGATATGAAAGCCTTTACCCACTAGGCTAAGAGGACGTGCTGTTTATAGTGACATTTCTGATCTCAGGGAGAAAGATTTTAGAGGAGCTTAGCTGGGGACTGCTTTCTTCTGCAAAACTCACTCATAAGGAAACAAATCCTGAGAGTGCTGAACATCTTCAGTCATAACCTCATCCTTTAAGTGGTTCAAGGCAACTTTCTTAGCAAAAAATTATCATGGCAGAAAAGTATTGACAATTTCTCAGTAAGGTTAAGGACTTCTAGATGAGTGACAATTAGATTAATTTTGTAAACATCTCCTAAAAGGTTATATCTATTGTTTGTTTTTAACTTGATGCTTAGTGTTATAGAATATTGCTACAGGTTGTGGCCTGGAATTTTCACTTGTTTTGGCAGGCTGCTTAGAGCTGCACAACAAATTGTCTGTCAGATTCTAAGAAGAGGATTATCTGTCTTGTTTAAATGCCAGACACCAAAACTACAGTCAAAGCCACATACCCAAACAATGTCAATTTGCAGACACTTAACCATCTGCCATATAGTAGAAATCCTTTTCCTGCATTGTTTGAGTAGGAAATTCTTGATGTATCTCAGTAAGACAAGGGTCATCACATAATAATGCAGTAGAGTTCCACCAGCAAACTACTGAGAGATACTTAATATCAAAACTCATGAAGAACAGATGGAAACTGTGCACCCATGAGGACAGTGTCTTAAAAAAGTCTTCCTTCTTTTTAAATACAACTAAAATTCACCAGAAGATTTTGGCCATCAAAGAGCAGTTTAACTTTGGTTTATGTACAATGATTGAGTTATTGCAAATATTTATTTTTTTAATGTTAATATCAGTATTCTTTTATAAGCAGAAAACTGGCCTATCTGAATATTTTTGAGAAGTACAATCAAATTATTAACATGAGTTTATTCTTGGTTCATAAGGCAAAAAAAGAAGAACCCTACTGGGTGGAGGACATCTTTTTTCCCAACACTGTATTTTATACTTATAGGAAAAGGAGTTATTACTGTACAAGAGGTGGTATTTGATGACACTGTCGGTCAGAAGAAGTATCAGGAAAAAAAGCTGCTTCTGTTAGAGCATGTCTGGGGACATTTGGCTAGCAGAAAATTGCTCAGTAAATCAATTAATACTGAATTTGGTTACTGATGGGTTCTGAACATCTATTTCCTACATAATATGGGCTGTACATCACTGTCCAGTATTCCAGGCAAAGAATTATATACTAACTGGTTTATAATTGGATTGAAGTGGATATTACTTTGGTATATCTGAACTCAGATAACACCTGAGGCTTTTTACTCTGCTTTAATTTTTCTATATCTCCGCATTTTATTGCTGCAGAAAGATTTCCCTAAACAGGCTGTTCTGAAAAAGGATCTGGACAGAGCTGACTATTGATAAATTAGGACTCCTCACTGGGGGTCCTTCCTCTGGGTCCCACAAACAAACCTCCAGAGGGCAGGTCCACCTCCAACATGTGTCCATGGCCACAGTGCTGAGCAGCAGCTCCAGGAGATGAGCCCACCCTTACCCAAGGTGATTCATTTACTGCACCCAGAGAGGAATCACCTGTGTACTGTGATTTCCTGATTGTGGTTCTTCTGGGAAATCAGACTGGAGAACAGATTGCAGGCTTGGTTTTAATATTTTATACTCTTTTTTTTTGGAGGGGTGGGGAGGAGAGGTAGATTTTAATCATGGAACTCTGAGCATTATGGTGGTTTCATTTCATGTTCTCAGAGGTTATGATGTATAAAATACCAGGGATTGAGTTGGTTAAGTAATGTAAAAATTAAACAGAATTTGTTTGCAAAAAAAGATGTTAAAAAAGGGAGAGAAAACTAGAAAAAAAATAAAAAAAATAAAAAAATAGTTTAGTTACTCTGAGCCTTTTCCATCTCTCAAGTTCATCAGATATTTACTGGACTCAGAGAGAAAAAAAATATTTTTTCAAAAGGAAAAAAAAAAAAAAAAATAAAAATATCAGTTTGCTTTTACGGCCTGCTTAACCCTCAAGAAAGCTGTAGATGCATGAAGAATAAGTGGTTCAAGCTCACCAGACCTCAGACTGAAAAGAGAGTGGCAGAAAAAGACAAAAACTTCAACAAGTGAGAATTTGGCCATTTCTTTCATACAGTCTTCTCTCAGAAATGCAGGAAGCACACTTGTGTTTGAATTCCAGTCCCATCCCTTTGTCAGAAGTTTGACCAATGTCAGTAAATAAGGCCACAAGCATAAAGATCTGACCTTTAACATTCTATTTCTTTTGAAATCACTGTTCAAAGATGGCTTTTCTATTCTCCTCCATTTTCCTCTTTTTCTTGCCTCCTCGAGAGGGATCACAGCAGCCTCGTCTCACCCTTGTGCACTGAGGCAGGTGCCAGCACAAAGGTCAGCAGCTCTGTGGTTTCCAGCACACTGCTGTCCAAACATTTGTGAGAAAAGGACATTCTGGCCAACGTAGCCTTCAACTCTACACTTAACAACATGTTCAACCACAACTTTAATGTTCCCCCCCAGTACAAGAAGCACAAACTGGAGGAAGGCCAGTGGAAGGCCACTAGAACAGAGCACTTGCCCACTGAACAAAATCTGAGGAAACAGGTTCAGAGGAACCCAATCCTAAAACATTTTCAACACTGGGCCACAAAAAGCTCTGAGTAATGTGGTCTGAGCTGTAAGTGACCCGATTTGAGGAGCAGGTTTGACAAAAGAGCTCCTGAGGTCCCTTTCAGCCTGGATGATCCCATAACCCAATGATCCCTTATGTTTTGCTACACGCAGTCCCCAAACTGTAATTGTCATCAAGAACATCAGAACACATTTTCCTTCTTTTTAACCTCATTGTGAGGTGGTCTAGCAGTGTTTCCACTACAGAAGGTGGCAGTCCCTGCCTCCCCTGGTGGGATGGCATCATACCCATGTAGTTCCACTGCCTTTTTCTGAGCTTCTTTCCTGCCTTAGAGAGACTCCTAAGCTAGTCAGCAGCACAAGGGATCTTACCATCTCTCCTCACAGGGGGAAAGTTAAAGAGAAACTCTACTGTATGTCATTTTAAATTAAAAAAAACCCAACAAAATAGTTTAATATTGTTCTCCTACTTCAGTAGGAGCAGGGGGGGCAGTAAAGGATTCTGTCATTATGCACAAAATGGGCAATATTTAATATTTCTGTCTCTGATAGAAGCAATTGAGCCAAAAAGGAAAACACTGTCAGCTCTCACACAGAGTTTAAGTCTCTGTGACTGCCCACCATAAGTGTGTGGTCATTGTCCTGAGGGGTTGAGAGGCAGCTTAACTCTGTCAGGAGGGCAGCAAATAAAAACAGCCCCAGCTCTGCTCAGTAAAGCACCAAGGGGTTGCCATCCAATCTGATGCTCCTTGTGGCTGGTCTGAGGTTTCCCAGCCTGCCTCCCTGATCACTGCAGGTTAATTGGAACCTGGAGACTGGTGCTTCATCACACCCAAAGACACAGCAACAGCCAGAGGAGTGTGCTTAATAAACTGCACTGGAAGTTTCTACACATTTATTTCTATCAGCTTCTGCTTGCAGTAAAGAATAACACTATTTAATTCTATCTAACCTAGTTGGGGTGAGGATTTATCTGATGCCAGTGTTACAAATAATTAGCAAGGTGGAAAATTACTATTCTATTGATTACAGGTTTGGGATTTTAATTTTTTTTCTCCTTAATCAAACCTCAACCAGGTTCTATGTTGCCCTTGACTGGGCATGACATAAATCACTTTGTGCATGTGGCAGCTGACTTTGCTGCTGGCCTTTCTGGTTCACTGGGGAATATTTCAATGTGCAGATAAAGGAAATCAGCTCAGGTGCTGTCTTCCACTACAAATCTCTTAAATGCAGAAAATCATGTTTGCATAAATGGGCAGTTAATAAATCCCAGCCTCTGACACTTATTGACTAAAGTTCCAGAACAGGTAGATCCATTGCTGGTGGCTTATTAAAATAATAAAGTGAAAGGAAATCCCTGTCTCACTGCTGAAGATTTGTGATCTGTCAGCCCTGAGATTTGGCAGGGAACTAGCAACAGGTTAGGCTGACATTTCCCTTCAGAATATATTTTATTTTAAAGTGGAATCTGTGGGATAAAAACCAAGTACAATTCTAAAAATTTCCCTGTGTACTGGAGGAATAGCTCTGTTCTTCACTCTGTTCTTCAAAAAATATTCTAGCAAAGCTTTTTTTTTGTTTTTTGTTTTATCAGTGGGAATAAAATCATATTCCAGGTGCTGGTCAGAACTCAGGAAAACAGCTCACAGTTCTGAACTATGCCACCTATTCAGAGGACGATGTTGGAAAATTAATTTTCCTTTCAATTTCCCTGTCCAAATAAAACCAGGAATGTTGATCTTCATTGCTTATGGGCTGTTGAGTGACAGAAAACATTGCAACAGTGATTGCTGTAAAACTGGGGAATGTGAAAACTGGACAGTTAAAACTCTTACCAGACTTCTTGGATTTGAAGGATGGTATTTGGTTTTGCTTGCAGTTTGCTATAAAAAAAATCCTACAAGAAATGTGAAGCAGGGTGTCCAGACCAGCATTTCAAAGCTTCTCAGTGCTGGGGTCTCCTGGCATTCTCAGTTTTCAGGCTTAACCTGTAAGAGCAGCTGCAGCTGAGACTTAATATTCCTGATATTTTATTGCTCTTTTTTCCAAAGTAAGAGAGGCAAATCCAGGCTGCCCTGGGGAAAACCCTGTCCCAAAGATCAGGACAGGATTTGATTTACAGGCTGAGGAGGAGACAATTATGCCCATGCTGGGCATTGACTTGCTCAGAATAGGAAGAACACCTTCCTTTGCATTAAAGAACATGAAATTTTTTTTTTATCTTGAAACTGAAGAAGAGAGAAACCTTGAGTGACTACAGCAGGAGCCTTTCCAATTCCAGACTCAGTAGAAAAGTCCATCTGTCTCTGATTTTAGGAATTCTCTTGGGCTGGGTAGTGCAGCTCACTTGCAGACAGCAATACAGAAAGGAGGGACAGCAGTTCTTTTCCATTTCCTACATTTATAAAGACACTATTTTGCTGGAACCACTCTTTCTGAGACATATTTTTGTACCTTATCTCCCTGCCTCTTCATTTACAGAATATCAGTATATGTGTTTGGGGCCTTTTCTGGTTTTTTTGAAACAAGATTTTTCTTTGCGTTTTGTTCAGAGAAGCACCTTTGTTTAAAAACAACTCACTAAAAATGAGAAAATACATGAATAAATTCTTTAGGTGCTTTTTCAACCCCAAATTAAAATGAAATGTTTTAATTAGAGTTAAATAATATTTCACCAACTTTGATTTTTTTTGAAAATTTATATACATAAATACCTTTTGTTTGACTTTCATTTTCAGTGGGATTTTTCTATGGACCCAGTTGACATAAAATACTCTTCCTGTGAAGAATTACAGACATTGAAAAAGGGGAATCACCTGGCATATGTCTTCTTTGCACTTGCACAGATGGGACCTGCTGCTCACAAGTCCCTTTTGCCTTTCAGTCACATGTTGCTATGAAAATATGAACTATGTTTAAAGCATAATGCAGCTGATGGACACTTTATGAAAGGCTTTAAAGCTTTGAAAAACTGCTTTTGAAGCCAGTTGACTGAAATGTCAGAACTTCTTCTCATTAAAACTCCTACTTCAGCTACATCCCCTTTCAGAAAACCTTTTTTCACAACTTCCACCCAAATACCAAGAATCTGAAAAAGGTTCTTTTCCCCCATGAAGATGTGGATTGTGATTTACTCTGCTGTGACAGACAATATTTCAGATTTATGTTTGCTTTTTTTTTTTTTCTGAGCAGTAATAATAAGTTACAAACCATGAGTGTTTGCACTGTGTGCTTTTTTTTCTTTATTTCATTTTCACAGCTGAAAATTAATTAACTGAGTAAAACTTTTTTTTTTATAATCTCCAACTGCATTTTCTTTTACTCATGGGCTTGAAGTCAGGGGCTGGTTGAGTGTTTTATCATCTGTAAAAGTGCTAATTTTTGTGCTGGATATGGCTGCTGGTGTTGAAGACCATTGTGCCTGTGATAGATTTAATTCTGCTCTTCCAGGGGTTGCAGATGCTGCTGGCAGCTTCTGGGAACAGCCTCTACATTCTTAAAGCTGAACTTATTGTCATCAAAAAGCTCCCCCAAAAAGTTCCATTGCCACTGAGATTTAGGCATGATGCCTCCTAAAATTATGCCACTCCTATTCAGAAACCAACAAATCCAGCAAACTTTTGCTGGTACAGACTTGACACGGAAGGAAATTTTATAAACTGGGTGTGTGTGGACTACATGTGAGACAGCTGCTCTGCTACACTTTTGGAGTTGTTGTTTCCTTTGATTTTTCATCAGATTTGGGATAAAAATGTTCCATCACTGCTTTTTCCCTTCTCATTTATCAGCTGACCTGTAAGCTCCTTTTGAAACAAACTCATCAGTGCTGAGTCACACCTCAGAGTTATCAGGTCTTGTATTTTGATTAAGACTCCAGTCAATGACAGGTAAGCCAAAACAAAACCATTTCCAGCTCCCATGGTTGCACACTACAGGACTAACAGCTCCTTTTTTTGGCATTATGCAAATGGAACTCTGCATATGCACAGGGATAAAATATGCTGAGTAAGAAAGCCTTGCTGCTACCTACTCACTCTCTCATGCAGAATATCACTTTTAAGTCAGAACCAAAAACTATTGAAAATACTTCAGCAATAAAAATAATTGCAATGTATTTCTTCAGTTGAACTCTTTAAAAGAAATTTACTTTTCTGGTATTTGAAAACACTGTTAACTTTCTCAATATAAACTTCCTTTTTATAAATGCTGTAGAGAAGAAAATATTTATGAGGAGGTGAAAAAGGTCCCCTGTTTCTTTAGGATTTGGTTTCCTCAAACCTTTTTAGAGCAAACTCGTTTAGTTTGTCCATTTATCAGACTTTCAACACATTCTTTGTGTTCTAATTTTGCCATTTGTAGTTTGGGATTTTTACAGTTGTCAGTATTCCAAAGACCTAGTTTTGTAATTAATTTGGAGAAGACAAGCACTTTGCAAAACGCAAACTTTGGACTAGAACAGCTAAAGAGGGAATAAATTATATTCAGAAATTTATTTTATAAGAAAAAACATTTTAATGGTTCTCTTGTTTTCTAAACACCATGTTGACAGGCAGTGTTTGGACTTAACTAGGTCAAGATAAAATCAGCACAGAGATTGAAGCTGTGAACCATGCTCTAAATGATCCTTTCCATTGTGTATATTCAAATTTTTGTGCTGCTACAGCTTCTGAGCTACATGCAAACAGTGAATCTAGTGCTGTGTACAAATGAGCCCTGGTGTCTCTCTCACACAGGGTGTGCTGTAGCCATTTTATACTTTTCTGGTCTTTTAGAGCAACTTTGGAAAATGTATGAGGAACCCCTTGGGCAGTATGAAAGCACCATTTGGCTTTTCAAAGCTTTCAACACCTGTGTGAGCTGCCAACAAGACGAGGTGCAGCTTGTGGAGCTGAGGATCACCATGTCAAATCATCTGACATTTCTCCTGATCATTTGCTTTTCTCCTGTTCCCTGGGTTACCCATCCAAGATAGGTGGTTTGGGGTCCCTTCCTACCCCCAAATCCAGTGACAGGATTAGAGAGGGTTTGGAGGGCTGCTCTGAGATAGGAGCAGGGACTCCTGTGGTGGTAAAGCCAACTTAGGCGCATCCCTAACATGGACCACAGACCTAAATGTGATAGAAATTGGTCTTTGTTCTCACTGGCTGAATCTCATTTTTTTGCAAGCACTAAACCTGTTTTTGCACAGCAAGGGACATTGTTCCATGTAAGTTTTCTTGTTATTTTCTATCATTTCTAGTACTAAGGGTGTTTTTACTCCAGTTCCTGGTCCCAAATGAAAGACTATTTGTATGTGGAATGTTTCACTCCCCCTTTTCAGTCCCAAATCTAGATGCTGGCAAACACCCAGGAAGGAGACACAAGTAACACCTTTTCCCCAGTCATTTCACCTGTGACTTTTTCTGCTTTGAAGAATAAATTAGGATGAAACCTCACTGCTGCTATTTGTGTGAGCAAAAAGGCAACAAGCTGCTAATGATTGTCCCATTGAGAAGACAGGGTTCTTCTCCTGTATCCAGAATTTCCTTCACTTGACTTGTAGTAACTAGAGCTGTGGATTAAAACCTCCAGCTCCTCTAATGATGTAGGTAAGGCACTCTGATATTGAATTATACATGCTGTGATTTTATATATTCTCCATATATTATTT
Source organism: Parus major (assembly GCF_001522545.3). NCBI lineage: Eukaryota > Metazoa > Chordata > Aves > Passeriformes > Paridae > Parus > Parus major. Next base: position 143,745,055 of record NC_031769.1, read on the forward strand.
TTTTTTTTTTTGTAAGCTACTCTGGGGCTAAGAAGGTGAAGATCTCCGAATAAAAAACATGTTGGAATTAACATTTCATCTTGATCGTTAAAATCAGATTGGGTATTTTGCCTGTAACTCAGTTCTTTCATAGTATTTTGATATGCTTAGAAATTTGGGACTGGTTTTTGGATAAAGGCAACTGTTGGCATGGTGCTCTTATTGAACCACTGTGGCCTGAGATGGAAAAAACTGGTCATCTGTTCCTTCTCATTGCCAGGCCAGGATTTGTCTTCATTATTGCACACTTGGCTAATGTTTTGTTCTGTTTTTCTTCTTGCCAGACCATGATTTTTGGAATTTTTTCCTGGGAGATGTTTATTCTGGCTAATAAAGCTGCAAAATTAAATTTAAAGTGAAGCTGTTCAATTGTGAATCACTGTGTTTCCCACGGATGTGTATGTGCCTACTGGCTTAAGCTGGGAGTGCTTAGGTTTGCTTTTTTTATTTTTGAAGTGCATTGAAGTTTTAAGGATAACAAGTAACCAGATGTCCCTCAGTGTGGGTGCTGCAGATCTTGCCTCATCAATCTGGGCATTGCTTTGTGAGCAGCACCGGGATCCCACAGGCTGGTGCTGATCTCACAGAATTGTCTCTGCTGGAAGGACAAACCAGAGGTTCAGAGCCAGCTCACCAGGCCACCCTTTCAGGCTCCTCCAGGAATTGCCACCTGACAGCTTTTTTGGCAAGCAGGGCCTCTGCACAATGAGCTGATGAACTCAGACCACTCCAAAGAGGTGCTCACATTTTAGAAATTGTCCCCAGACAGCCTGAAAGAGCACAATAAACAAACACCAACCTAAGTACTGAATGCATCTGGCCAGCTCTGCATGCCCAGAAAATCCTGCTTCTTTACCTGAAAGCTACAGCCTAAGTCATGCTGATATCCCCTCCTTATTATAGACCAGCAGGCTTGGGGCAAGATGTTAATATAGGTGAAGACAGGGCATCATCCAGAGTTAAGAGAATGAGCATGGGAGCTCTGACTCGTTGCTGGAGGAGCCAGAATGAACTAATATCTCCAGCCCAATAGTTTCAGAATCCCTGTTTTTCCTAGTAACTGGAATAGAGCAGCCAAGAGTAAATCCTGCAGATGGAGAGAAACCAAGCAAAAATGGTTTTATTGGAATTTTTCTACAGTCTATATTCATACTGACAGGGACTAAGAGATGGGGAAAGCCCTTCAGTTGTCCTCTTTCATTTATTTCCCTGTTACCGCCTTGGGAAGAGCATTACAGCTTCCTGCAGTCCCCTAGGGGATGCAGAGAACTGGCAAATGCTGTGACAAGGTAGGAAGGGATAGCTCATGGCTGTGACATTGCAGTCCTGTGCCACTGACCCATGGGATCCCAAGGGATCCTTGTGTGGACATACCAGCTCAATTTCAGCTCCAGGGCTGCATGAGATGCATAAAGCTGCAACAGGAATTCTGTAACACCACTCACTGCCTCCTCTCAGGACAGAGATTAATCTGTGAGCGTGTTTGGCATTTCCAAAATTTTAAGGACAAGAATCTCATCCAGTTCCTTAGCTTTGGGCACAGCACATGCAGCTTTGAGGCAAGATCCCAAGAGAAAGTGGTTTCTGTGTGTGCTGCTGAGCCTGCAGCCTTTGGGGGAAACTAAGCAGGTGATATAATTCAGTCACAGTTCCAAATAAAGCAGCCTCTTAACTTTGTCCTTTGATTAAAATGCAAAAGCATCTTCCAGGAAGGGTCTGCCATGCTCTTCTATTAGCAGACCCTAGCAGATGGGAGCTGGGCCACTTGTGCTGAGCTGAGGATGAACTTTCTAGCACCTACCTCAACAACAAATAACATCAGATGTGCTTTCTCTAAAGCCCTGATAGGGAAAATAAAATTCATAATAGGAGAGATATTTGAAGCAGTGCTGTCCAAGCTAAAATAATCCACCTATTTAAGAGATGGACCAAAGGGTTTGAGCAAAGAGACTGGATGTTCTGTTACTGTGCTGAGCACAATCAGTGCTCCACAAAATGTCCCTGAGCTCACCAAACCAAGGGCACTCAGGGCTGGAGTAGAGCACTCAGCACATTGAAGGAGGAGGCTCGAAATGTGCTCTTTATTAGGATGATAAACTCCAAAGAAGCTACAGAAGGGAGCATATTTTTTAAAATGCAGAATTCTGAAAAGGTGTGAATAGCTTCATCAACCAAACACATGAATATTAATTTTCATCCACTCATTTCTAAAGCAATTGGTGGTGAATCAAGTTGGTATTTTCAGAGCAGGATGCAAGGACATTTCGTTTAATCAAGTTTTTTAACTGGTTTACTAATTAGTTTCCCCCAAAGTAAAGAAGCTCAAATAGTGGCATTGAGACCTGAATGAGTCAGTTCTGAAAAGATCAAGCCTTGTGCTTTATTTTTTTATTTTTTTTCTACCTGATTATTGTGCCTTTTATGGTTGCAACTTTTATAAGTTGGCTCCCTATAACTACTGAAAAGGAGTTATTAACTTCAGGGTATAGGCAGAAAACTGTAGATGCTCATATGAAACTTCTGAGGTTTGTTGATATGCCAAAAATTGACAAAATAGCATTAGTGCACTAGGCTCATTTTCAGTGCAAAAAGATCAAGTGAATATTAAATCAAGTAGTCCAGGTGCAAAAGAGAATAGTACATAAAGGTTCTGCACTTGGTGGGAGTATCCAGGTACATACAGGAAAGTATCTCCATGTCTGTTTCAAATATATATAAATAAAGCAAATTCTTGTGCTGATATTTATTCTTCACAGTATCATGACAGCAGGAACAATTCTGCTTTAAGCAATTTCCAGACCTTTTTTTATCTTTTCTAAATCACTGAAGTGGAAGCTATTGAACCATGTAAGCTTTAAACCAAAGTTTTTAAAACTGGAGCTTTAGAGAAAGATTAATGAATTTTTGCACAGGTATTTAAACAGATTTGCAATTAAAGTGCATGCTGATTATGTCTGGGAGCAATTTGCCCAAAGGAAGGTGCTGGAACCTCACATTTGGCTATTTGTAAGAGGGAATTAAATGCCCAGAGGCAGAATCTGGACATGTGAACATCCCATATACCTCCAACCAAGATGAATTTTTTGGCTGTGTAGCCTTGATATATTACAGCTGAGAGGGGACCTTATCAGTATCTAAAAGCAACATAAAAAAACACTTCTCAAAATATTAACTTGACCCATTCAACTTTGCAAAATCTAAGCCTTTTTGATTTTAAGTTACTCAAAAATTCCAAGAAGAGGAAATGAGGAGAAGAAAAAAAAGAGAAAAAAACAGAAAATACATGGAAAAGAATAAAGATAACTACCACTCCTGGTTCCAACGGTGTGCACCTGATGGAAACTCCAAGAGGAGGCAGGGTCAAGACGTGCTTGCCTTGTGTTTTGTCTTAAAAACCCCCTGACCTTCCTGTGCCATTCCCCCAGGTGTGACTCCTGGTGGTTTGGGCACTCAGGAGCCGTGTTAGGGGTTTCAGGATCAGGCTGTGGAGCATTGTCCCTGCCGTGCCAGGGGTTGGCAGCCACTCTGGGGCTGGGATACAGGCCCAGGGGTTGTGGGGTGTGCAGGGCAGGGCATCACCTCCCCAGACCCTGCCCCTTCCCCTCACCCAAAATGTCTCAAGCCATGAATCCTTCCAGTCTCTCACACTAGGTTATTTTGCTTTACTCTCTCTTCTGCAATAGATTTGTCCTTAAATCTTGACACAGGGACTAGGGAGTGTTGCATGGTGTAAAGCAGAGAAGAAACTCCACTGAGGATTTCTAAAAGGTCAAAGACTTTAAGCCTCACCTAAATGCATCTTCTTGGCTAAGTTTAAGCACAGCACATGGACCTCTGTGACTCCTGTTCCTGGACATCTCACAATACCCAAGCATTCTATGAATTCTGAATCCCAAGACACACTCTAAGAATGAAAGTGTCTTATACATAGATATCTAAAAATTCAGCAATGTGATAGTCTAGTTCCTGTTTCTGAACTCATCCACCTTTTCCAAAATCTTAGCCAAAGCAAAGAACTATCAGTGGTTCCTTCAGTGAATAAAGTAACAGTTGTGACTGAAACAGGCACCTTGGAAATGGCTTTGTTTTCTTTCCAGACAACAACCTTCAGTTAAATTCAGGCTGTGGTGGTGGGTAGAAAGCTGAATTAATTTAACCATTTTCATTCATAATAGTTAGAAAGAGGTAGAATAATTGCTCTTGATAAAGACTGTCCCAAGAGGTGGGATCTGTGCATATTTGCCACACAAGAGGATGGGAAGGTCTTTCTTTCACCTGAATGGTTTAGTGATATCCAGGAAGAAGATAAGAGCAAAGCCAGCTTTAGTTTCTCAGCTCAGGAGAGATTTGAGGCCATGGGCTCTGTGGTGAGGGGGAGGTTGTCTTTTCAGTAGGAGAGAAGCAGAGTCCTCAGGTTTTTATCTCTGACCTGTACAGTTTTGAGTTTCTCTTCCTCTCTTTTGCCTCATTGAGAGAGCTGTATTTTATAGCAGTCATCCAAAGAGCCTAACTTTCTTTTGGCCCTTGTCCATGCTTAAGCTATTGAAGAGGAGAAGAAAGAGGAGGTCTGGATCTGAAAGATTTGAGAGCAACCAAGCTGAATGCATCAGGTTTAATCAAAAGGTTTAATCAAAAATCATCAGGCTTCATTCTATTGAGTTCACTGGGCATGGGATCAGAGCTCTTCTGAAACAGAGAAGTAGGACTCCCAGAATAAATTTTCCTACTATTCTCTCAAGAATTTATGCAGTATTTTGAGAGCACTAAGGGAAGCTGACCCAGAAAGTCTACTAAAGAAAAGAATGAAACTGCACAAGGAAAGGTAAAACTGAAGTACATCCTCAGCTGAGTAAAGTTTAATTAGATAAAATCCAAGATGTATTGGCAATCATTTAAAAGACAGTCTGCACACTGGGGGATGAGGAGGTAATTTGCAAGCCCATTGTTTGCAAATGCAAATGTAAGAAAGTCATGTAAGCAAAGCTTTTTATTGCATTAGGAAGTTTAAACAAGGCAAGTAATCTAAATTTGGCTTTAAAATTATGATACTGAGATAATCCCTATATTTAAAAAGTATGATACACTTGGAAGAAGCTAGAATTTAAAGATCTATTATTTACTGATAAGAATGTAAGAGTTCTTGAATATTAAAGTGCTAAGAGAAGTTTGGGAATGAAACAGCTGTAGGAAAGGAGAAATATATGTGAAAATTATTATTATTATTATACTTTATATTTCTTGTTATATGATTCATGAATTAGGAAAATAATTTCTTTAAAGGAAGTGGCATATAATTAGTAGGATGTAGTAGGAAGTTTAATTACATAAGGCTGCAGTAAGTTTCTTCCATGGAAGGTGAAATTATTGGAGTGTTTTGTGAAAGGAGTATAGGAACTTTTCTTAATTTCCTGAACTTATTAGGTTGGGGAATGATTAAAAAAAAAAATAGTCTTCTCAGGAATTCACCTTGAAGTTTTAGGATCTGTGTGTTACTGAGAAGAGAAAGATGTTCAGAAAAAGTAAGGGAGACTTTTCTAATATGATTAAAGTTTATTTTTGAAACTGAGTTTATTAATAAAAGGTCATGGTACCAGTATGAATAATTCACTCCTCAGAGATCTGCCATTTCATGTGGTATAAAAAGCCCCATTGCACAGCCAAGCCTCTCCCAAGTGTGCTCAACATACGGGACAGCAGTTGAAAGTGCTCATAAAAATAATTCTACTGAAGCGATGCCCTTTGGTGGAGCAATCTACCATCACAGCTGTGATAGTGGGGTTTCATCACTCATCTTGCAAACATCAAATACCCTAAACTTGTTAAGAAAAATAATGTTCTTCCAGACTCGTATATCTCAGTGCAATTAACATCTGAATTTTAGTTTCAATTGCAGAGAAATTTTACAGGCTATGATATGAAGGGCTTCTACCCACATTCTGGAGTGTTAGAAAGTCAAGGCTGTATGACTAAAACAGAAATATGACAAACCTGATGTGAAGATTGCAGCCAAAGGAGGCTAAAGTGGAGGTGAAGCCGCCCTGGGGCTGTCTCCCTTAGCATTCCCTTTACAGTGGAGAGCGATTTTTCATCCTTGGGTTTTCAGAGAAACAAGATCTCTGGCAGAGGCAGAAAAGGACTGAATGAAAACAATTGAAGCAGGGTGAACTGGATCTCTGCAGGAGGATGGTTCAGCTGAGGTAATTTTCTAGAGACAGTGATCCTTGGGCTCCCTGCCTCCGTGGCAGGGAGGGCACAGTGCAGTGCCTCCTTCTTCCCACTGCGCTACAACACCGGCTGCCAGCAGAAAACTGCTCTTCTTGGCAGAAAACATTTTGCTCTGGTTGATTTTTGTGACTGGCAGCCTGCCAACACGGTGGATTGCTCATGTTCACAGTGGTGTTAAAAGTTTCCTACTTCCAGTCCATTAAGCATGGTCTGTAACAACGTGCGCACCGTGGCTTCTTTTACAAACACGTGCAGTCCATCAAACAATTCAGAAAAGTAGAACTCTTCAAAGTTTGTAGAACTGACTTACAAATTGTGTTTGCTTTGTGGAATATGCATAGAAGGCAAGTTAACTGAACAGTTGAAAGCACACCATAAATTACATATGGATCAAAACAGGCATGGATGTACAAAAGCAAACAAGGCCTCCCTTTCCCCAAAACAGAGATGGGGACAATACTTGAAAGCAGTACAGCATCCAACAGTCTGTCACAGGTTATGGAATTGGATCTAAAGTGCTGGAATCTATGTTCTTTGGGATAAAGGGGATTCAACAATTTTTCATTATCATTAATCTCCCAAAAGCATGTCTAAGAGAAAAATAGCAGCCAGTAGCTAATTGGACATCTGCTTTAAAAAGAACAGCATTCATGTTGGGGTTTTTTCCTGTAGTACTGATAAATATTAAATGTGTCAGACAGCAGGGGCTGGAGATGGAAGCTCTCTATTTACAGAGCAAATGCTGTGTGTCTGTGCCAGGCTAGACTGTTTAGCCTTCCTCAAGTGTGGTTCTGGCCAAAGAAAAAGAAAATAACAATTTTGCAGACATCTCCTACAGTGTGGTCCTAACACGTTTTTCAGAAGAGCAGCCGCAAGTTGAGGTAGCACAAATATGTCACATGTGTACCGCTACCTTTAATTGGAAATGTAGAATTAAACTGACAGTGACATTCTGGAGTCTGCTGTTTCCCAGCCCTGCTGATTCCCATCCACATTATTTTCTAAAACACTGTTCTTTTTAAATAAACTCTCTCTCCTGCCTCCAAGATTAATGATTTAATTCATAGGCTTGTGGTCCCAAAAGTTTCAGAGCAAAACATCTTAAATCTTGAAGTGTCTGGCAGATCAATGTGCAATCAGCAAGTCTTTACCTGCAGATGCTGGAAAGTCGATATTGTTTCATGGAGCAGCTTGTGGGGGTCCCACAAATCACAGACAGCCCTTCTGGGAGCCCTTCTCTGGAATCCCTGATCCCTGATGGACAATTTCCCAGACTCCACATTCACAGGCAACCACTTCAAACCTACCACATCCCCCAAGAATGGGACACCCCCACCTTATCTCTTGCCTGCCCTAGATTTTTGAACCCTTAAGCTCTCCATTCAACCAAACACATCTCTAAGTGTTGCTACAAAAGACAAAAACCCTGCTTCTATTTCTCTTCCATAGGAACACATACACAAAACTGCACAAAACAGATGCCAAAGTTGGTTCATTTTCTAATGTTTAGCAAGAGTCTGGCTTTCCTTGCCCAAGGAGTTCACTGCCTAAGGGTTATAGCTGGGATCTGAGGGTGACACCTCTCAGTAATGTTTTGTTTAGACTGTACTACAGCAGCATAAGAATTATGTCTGCATTTGTGTACATAACATATTTATATCTAAGCAAATTGGGAAATTAATCTAAAAATCAGTTTTCTTTTATTAGTTCAAGCCTGAAAAATGTAAAAGAATCATTGGGTTAATTAATATGCTCTAAAATTCATTAGTGTCTTCTCCAATAAATTGTGAGGTATTCATAAATCTGCATGCCAAAATTAATGGATTACTTTATTGCAAGAAGCTGCAATGGGAAAAAGTTGGAGAACATAATGAGATCAAAACTTGAAATAAAAGCTTCATACCCAGGAGATAACACTAATCAAAGCCTGATAATTATCAGTTTGATACTGCAAAATCTTAATTGCGCTCAAGTCCATGTCAGTTCCTCAGGATCTGCTGAACATCTTCCAGAATTGTAATCCTTCTAAAAAGCATCAGGGACAGAATTTGCCATCCATGCTGCTGATTTCAGTGGCTCTGTTTATGAAGTGAGGCAGTGGTGTGAATGAGTTATTTATGCTGCTTGTTTCAGATAAAGGAACATCTGAAAGAGACTTGGGCATAATTTTGCATTAAAGTTGTTTGCACTTTCCATGGAAACTGCTCTAAAGATCATCTCTAGTAGGCAATCTCATCTTTACAGAAGCTGCTTGAAGGTATCTTTTTGCTATTCACAGTGTAATTTTCTTTGATCTATATTTTGTCCCCCTAGAGTGGGTTGTTAGAGACAGCTATCCCTGTTAAAATAATATACTAAGAAAAATGCAAATTGAATGAGGACACTTACCTTTCTGAATGAAATGCTGTTAGGACAACATGTTGAAAACCACAAACTTTTCTATTTTCCCAGCTCTTCCAAATGGCTACAATTATTGTCAATGGAAAATTACAGAGCTTGACCTTAAAACTGATTGGATGAAAATAAGAAAACCTCTTACAAATATGGTTTAACAATTTTTCAAGCAATGGGACAGTTTTGCCACAAGAAGCATAAATATGACTGGACAGTTTGCTGTCCTGGGCTTGTATATAATATGAAGTTTGCTTTTAAAAGTTTGGTACCAATTATCTTTAGCTATTAGCTATTAACCTTGAAATAAAAAATAAAAAAAAGGAAAAAAAAGTAAATCCAGCATTGCATCACAAATTCAGAGGCTGCCAAAACTTTTTGCACCAACGACTCAGATTCTCACAGATGAGGACTAGTTGATCAATCAGTTTGACCTTATCCTGATTTTAGGCACATTTTACCCTTCTATTTCTATGCTGAGCTCAGTAAACTACCTAAATAGTAACTTCCAGGGAATTTCACATTCTTGTTTTGAAGACTTTGCAGATGGAACATTCAGCTGGCCATGATGACCAAAGTTTGTTTTCACTGTGGATTTCCTTGGCATCAGCATCCAGCTGTTGGACTACCTGTGGGGAACCAGCCTAGGTATCCTGTGCAGATGATGGAAGCAGAAATATTTCATCATGCCCCTACTCTGTCATTAAAAATGGGGCCATGAAACCAATATTCCTACTGTGTAGAAAAATTGATTACCCAGAAGGCAATATCCAGGGGAGGTGATGTAATGGTCCCTATGCAGTCTGTTGCTACAGGTGCATCCATCTAAAGAAGGCACAAAAATTGCTTCAATAGCATAATTTGGACCAAGCCTGCTATTTTCTAAGCCAGTAAATACTGGGCTGAGACCATGTCAGACGTTCCCTCTGTCCCTTATCTCCATAATCAGCTCAGAGCCTCAGAGGACTGAGGTGCAGAGGTGCCAAAGTGTCATTGCTGTCCCTTGCTGGGGAGCAATCAGCAGAGTTCTCAAGGGCCACCTGAGATCTCTGACCATCTGCTCAAGGACAGGAGAAGGTCCTTCTGTGAGCAGGAGCTCATCACTAGAAGTGGTGTCACTCTCTTCTGCTTGTGAACGTTTGAAAACACTTTTCAAGTAGCTGTGCTTTGGCTGATGCTATGGAGAACAGCTTTTCATGGTAAATATCACTGGAAAATCCTCCCCAAGGAAGCACCATGGTCACTTCAACAGAGGTGACAGAGAAGCACCCCAGAGTGGAAGTAAAGAGTCCCAGACATCATCTCTCCCAACCAACACAAAATGGAAGCAAACCTCTCTCAGAGCCCTGAGATTCATTGGGCTTCACTTTAAGTCCACTGATTTCAATTAGAACCCTGGAACTAATTTCTCCTCTGATCTCCAGCATACCTCAGCTGCCTTCCTGGTTTATTGGCCCCCTCTCCTTTGACCGTAATTTTTTCTGGCTGTGAACCAGAGGGAACATTAAGCACCCGAATTTCCAAATGTAATTACAGTGTTTAAATAATGATACAGAGCATCGATTCCATTTACTCACAATGGCACAAAACAGCTTTAAGTATTTAACACCTGGGGCACTTCCTGTCTCACTGCTCTCTATTTAATCACATTCTGCCAATTAGAAAAATCCCTAAGAGGCCTGTCTGCTTTCTACCATTAGAGAAACTGAATGCCTCAGGCACTACAGAAGCTTTTATTTAGTGTTTTTGTCCTGGAGAGAAAGATTTACTTGAAATTAAGTAGATGGTGTATTTGAATCCATATATTGCACATGTACAACTCATTTTGAATTGCTTGGGCACTGGCACAGTCTGACCTGAGTTTATAACTGGTACATTTATAAACTCTTTTTGTTGTTCTGACTGCATGAAAGGACTCTGAGGTAGAGAGACATGGGTCTTTGCAGAGAAAATAATGTCCAGAGGGCTCAGAGCATGTCTGAGAGGGCAGTTACACGTTTTGTTGTACATGAGTGCCAGTTCCCAAGCACACTGCATCCTCTCAGGCCCAGGATGCTGCCTGCAGGTGTCTGCCGTGGGTACCTGGTGAGGTGCTCTCAGTCCTCATGTCCTGTGAGGTCACACATGCCCTGCATCCTGGGCAGCTGCTCTGAGCTGGCCTGGGATGAGCTAAAGCTGGCCACATTCTGTTCTCTGAGCATTTCCACATAACTCCAGCAAAAAGCCATCCCAGAGCTGCAGACAACAGCAATACCTCAGCACTCCTACACCACAGAGCTTGGAGCTTTCTGATTTAATGAGACCAGCAGGATGTTTTTCACTATGCTCACTCTTTCCCCAAGGCTCAGGCCAGCTGAAATTCCTTGTCATGTTTCTTTACAATAGCTGCAAATCCTTCCCTCCCTGTCTACTCTGGTCCTCTCCTCATTCCTCCTCCTCCTCCCTGCCTGATGTTTATATACAGACACTTCCCGAGATCATCCATGTGGAGGGACCATATCAAGGGACTTTCTCTGCTATACTTTCCCCCTCACTGTTCTTGGCATTTTGCTTCCTGTGTTTTGCCAGTGATCATGCACCCAGGGAAGCAGAAGGAGCCTGACTCAGGTCTGGCCATGTGGAGAGCACACAGGGAAATTTGGTTTGACCCTTCTGCCCCAGAAACCAATGGAAAAGGTTTCTTTGAGAAAGACACAACAAGGCTGTGCTTGTATTTTCTCCTTGTGCCAGTGAGGCCAGTGAGAAGTTGGGAGGAAAAGAAAACATGGGGACTAAGGGAGGAAGGCAGATACAAATGTACTTACATTTATGGCTTTCACTTCCTGGGACTAAAATCACAGTGTTTCTCGCCCAAGTTTCCCATACTGGCTCACCCAAACAATCCCATTTATGTTCTCTGTGTCACGTTTATTCAGTCACCCTCCTAAGAGAGGATAATTTTGCAGCTTCCTTGAACTGATTAATAGCAGCTTTACATTAATAACAGTGTCCTCTTGACAGCTCTTGGTGCTGATTTGTTATGCTGGTGTGGCTGCAGTCCCAGCTCCACATCCACTCGAGAAACATCCCATCCCCAGTGCCCTGGCTGGTCCCACCAGCCCAGCAGAAGACAGATCTCTTCCCTCACCCTTTGCAGTTGTAATAATGTCACAGCCAGGCTGACACTGCCCTGACAGCCCAGCTCATGGCTCATTGCACTCACCTGGGAGATGGCTTTCCTCCTGCTCACTATTCCATCCACCATCCATGAGTTCTTGCTGCCACAGAGCCTCACAGTCGGTCTCATTGTTCGTCTGCACCCCAGAACAGATTTACTCCCTGCAGACACCTCTCAGTCCTTACCTTTCCCAAGATCCATTATTGCCTCATGCTGCTCGTGGAATGTGTAATCAAGCTGCAGACTGCTTAAAATCTCATTTGCCTTTCCTTGCAACCATCCTCACACTTCTGTTTAATCCTTTGGAATGTCTTCAAGTTTGCTCTTAGCCTGAATGGTTCCTAATGGTTTCTGCTACCGAGAAGGTTTCTGCCCTGTGCTCCCTTGGACTCAGCAGCAGGAGCAGAGGGGCTGAGGAACTGCCTGGATGTGTTCATGCCACCTTGATCAGACATTTTGCTCCCCACATGAGCACAAGGAAATTCCTATCAGGCTTCTCATTTTTAGTTTTTCATTTTCTGCTTCATTTTCATTTTTCATTTGAAAATACCTTAGCAGACCCTGTCTGAAATAGGTTCAGTTTTACAAATCTGGTGTAGGTTATTCAGATGCCCCTATCCTTTTTCCCAAGTTTCTCTGTTGTCACTGGCATTACAATGTTATCTTTAAGACAGACAGATCTTCTGAGATCTGCTGGTTTTGAGCCACTTCTTCTTCATCACTGGAATATGCCACAAAGTCTCTGTGCTGAAACCATGTCTAAATTCCTTATGCCACCTTATATCTTAATCACCAAGAACATCTTTTTGCTGATTTTGTATTTGCCTCCTCTGAAGCTGAATTCTCATCTTCCCCTTTACTATCTTTTCCGTAATTTTAGGAGATTTAGTTTGCTGGATTTCACACTGGAAAGATCTGGAGGCAGTAAAGTGGTTTATGAGGTGATTTTTTTCTATGTAACTACTTGTATTTGCAATAAGATTTTTAGTTCTCAAATATAAATATTAGCAGCAAGGTGGAAGAAAGAGCCATAATCTCTTGCTTTGTAGCCTTAATCAACTTCTTAGGCACAGCCCTTACTAAGAATAACATTCATTTATTAATTTTTTCTAAATTATAGTTTCATATTGATGCCATCATTCTTCTTGTGCAAATAAAACCGGAACAAAAAGGTGTAAAGTGTTTCCATTTCAGTTGAGGGCCTTTTATATCCCCTTACCACTCAGATATGGATAGCCATACCAGGAGCACCATCTGGAAAATCTCAGGAAAACATCCACTCCTCCTGCTTCCCAGGGCAGCTCTCCAACCTGAATTGATGGAAGGCTGTCAAAAGGAGCCTGGGGTGTGAACATGCCCTTCATCTCAACGGAGTCTTGAATCTTAAGATTAATACAGGTGGAGGAAGAAACCTTTTCCCAAAAAGCTTTGGCACGCTCCCATCGTTTGTAAATGCAATTACTGTAACGCTATGCTCCCCTTGGCATATTTGCATGAGGAAGTGGTCTATATTTAGTTTAAAGAGAGGCTGTTTATTGAATGCAATATGAGGCTCAAACTTTACAGAAGAAGACTACAGACCATGGCTAGAAGTCTTTTATCTCTGAGCACATTTGACATCTCTGCCATACATGGAGTATTTGAAGAAAATCACAGGGCTCCAATTCCATGGGGCAGCTTGCAGTGAGGTGAGCTACAGCTGGACACTGCAATTTTTCACAAGGTTTTTGTTGGAAAACTTCTCCAGAATATAAAATATCATAAAACTTCACATTCATCTATTAGCTTTGAATAATAGAAGGCACAGACATAGTAAATGAAAATTGCAATATGTGCATACATTTCAGACCTCCAGAGGAACGGGTATTGAGGACTGCTGGGAATCAAGATAGGTTCAGGAAAGATCTGATGGAAATTTCTGCTCTTGGGAGGAGGGAAGGGACACATATATTGAGGAAACTTGCATTTTATTCTGAGAAAATTATATTTCTCTCCTTCACCTCTCTTCTCCCAATGCCATGGGCATTCATTCCCCTTGTTCTGTGAGATTGTGTTGAAGAGGAATTTGCACAAGGGGCCAGTTCCCCAGCTCTCTTCTCCTGCTGTGTCTGCCCTACATTGAAGGGCTGGTCTTGGTTGGAGCAGTTTGTACACTTGGTCTCTGTAGGGACTTTATCTGCTCAAGAAATTTTCAGCTGAGACAAAGCTGGGATTTTATCCTCTCATTTTTAGGATTTCTTATTTTATACATTACAAAAAGGACAAACTGATTTGTTTCTCAATGCATGAAGCTTTTTATTATTGTTCATATTTCAAATCTGTTTTGTGGAGGTTCACACATTTCATATGAGGATAGATCCCCTGGGTTTTACAGTGTAAGTGATGGCACAACCAGCCAAAGTAGCAGTCACAGCAACATGGAGAGCTAGAAAACAAACAGGCTCTAGAGGCCGCATTCATAAAACAAAATGAGGCAATAAACAAAAAAAAAACATTCTCAGAAGTTGGGTATTTCATTTCTGATGGCATCAGCCCCCATACAGCCAAAATATATAGAAAGATGTAATATTTTGCTACATAAGGTTTTTCAGATAATAAATATAAGCACTGCTATCCTCTCTGGAATTATTTCAGGGGCTTGGGAAAAAAATGTGTCCTTTATGGAAAATATTAAAAACAGAGGCAATTTTTTCTTGTAGAGAAATAATCACTTTGTTTCTGTGTTTCTCAGGGCACTCCAGTACCAGTGAATTTTGCTTTTAATCAGTAACAAAAAAATCCCTCCTGTGGGAGGAAAGACCAGAGGCCAGAGATGAAAGGTGTTCTACAGCATGGACCATTGCAGTTTGTCCAAACACAGAGTTAAAATTAGATGCCCATTTTCAACTCCTCATTTTTTGTAGATTACAATCTCTGGTTATAGGTACAATACTTCTCAAATACTAAACTGCTCAAAACATTAATTAAACAATATCCCATTTTTAAATGTCTGTCAGTCTGACAAGATTGGGGGCAGACATTTGCAATGAGCTCACAGTATTCTGCTGTGGGTTAGGTTTCTTTCATTTATAGTCAGGCCACAGAAAAATAAATTCCTTAGAGATATTGCTACACATATAATGAAAAAATGTATCTTTTCTATGAATTTATATTGTACTCACCTGGAGCACTGCACCCAGCTCAGGAGACCTCGGGGTGTTAAGTCTGAGAGGCAGAACTATTGATCACATTTCTGGAAGAGGAAGGACTTAAAACTGTAAGAGCACGATCAGAGGTGCTTGTGCCTGGGTGCTGTGCTCCTTGATGATGAGACAAGTCAGGAAGTGAGAGAGGCTAGAGCAGGTCTGAGGATACTGAGGTATTCACTGGCCACTCTGCTGTCCTGCACCAGCAGCAGTTTCCTCAGGCTGGAAAGCAGACAGGGGTCATCTAAGTGGAAAGTGATGTAAATGTGATAAAGCTGTGTCAGATCATTGTCTGTGACAAGGGATGTGGTCTTCTAGCCAAGGTACAATGGAAACCAAAATCAGTGATGGTCCTGGGTGCCCACCTGGGTGTTCCACCTCTGCAAGGTGTAGTGTCTCCTCCAGACAGGGGTACCTGCCTTCTGCTGCTGTTTTCTATTTTCATATGAATCACTCAGATAAAGTATATATTGTCATGGTCTCAAAGGCTGAATATTTACAGATGATATAGATATAGATATAGATATAGATATAGATGTTATAGATAGATTAGATATAGATAGATAGATAGATAGATAGATAGATAGATAGATAGATAGATAGATAGATAGATAGATACAGACATAGATGAAAAGAGCATACCCATAGCATTCTCTGACTAATTGGACAGAAATTATTTGACTGCAAATGCTTTATAAAGAACAATCTGTCAAATATTTACTTAATCTGTGAAAGGCTCCAGTTTAGACTGGAAAAGCCATTGTTTGTTCCAGGGGAAAATAGTTTTATTTGGCATTAAAAGGAAAAAAATTAAAATAAAAATGCCTCCTAGGTCACTAAACTTCATAATCTCTGAGCTGAGAGTTCAGATGTCATCTATGATTGAAAAATCTTCTCTCCATTCTGATTCAGGAAACATCTTCTTATTAAACTTACTATTGGCTGGTGTCAGGAAGTTATTATAAGAAGTGCATTACTGCCTAGGACATCTGCATGCACCTCTTCTACAACCACATGCAATCCAGACTTGCATTTGAGCAGATCAAGCCATAGAAGGCAGCAGGGCTATTTTTTGCCCCAGATAACATTAAACAGCTAATTAGTGGGGTGAAATTTATGTATTCCATATTGAATCCATAAAAAGATTTTGGTATACAGGCAAATTAGCATGGCATTCTAAGAGGAGAAAGAGTGCAATGGAAGGTGTCTACACTATTCCAATCGTGTCTTTATCTAACAGCCTCTCTGGCATAATTAAAATTTGTTGGACTATTTATAGGTAATATTAAGTCTGGATGAACACAAGTCTATTAATTAGGTTTTGCTAACAGATAAATTGTCCTCAGTGTTTTGTGCTATGTCAACATCACAACGTTGTTCCCAGCATAGGCTGCAGGATGCAGACATTCAACCACTACCCTTATCCAAAACAATTACTTCACACACCAAAGAGTAATGAAGGAATTGTGAAGTGTTTCCCCCTTAGCTGTAACCAACAATATCAAGAAAGATCAAAGGAAGGCTTTTCCCTAGATGTCACACTCCATTTCCACTTCATTTCCTCTTTCTTGGTTTGATTGATGCTCCAAGCTAAGGAAAAGAGCCTTATTTCTTTTCTGAGCAGATTTTCTTTCTCAAGTGTAAACAAGCAGATATGTGTAGGCTGGGTAGCACAGGAAGACAGCAAGCTAAATTCAAATGAAGAATATCAGAACTGAGTACACCCCAGAGACCTGTGGGAATGAGAAAAGCAGCAACATCTCTGAGGCTGGCCACCCACATTGGTGGTGTGATTGAAGTCCAAAGAGATGGGCTATGTGTGGCATAAATAGCATGTTGCAAGAATAAACAGCATCTTGTGTGCTCTGTCCTGGTCAGGATTTGGAGCTCAGCAGCGCTCAAGCCCAGTCCTAATCCTGTGCTGCCCTGCAAGCAGGGTGAGAGGGGAGTGCCCTTGAGCAGAGCACAGAAAAGGAGGGCACTATGCAGTCAGCAAGTACTGACATTTCAGCCTGGGAATTTCGAGTGTCCAAGACCTTGTGTGCCATACATTTACACAGGATATCGTGTAAAATACAGACATTTGAGATTTTGAGGTGACACATCCCTTGCTCCTTGGTGCTCAGCTCCAGCTCTCTTTTACCCTTCCAATTTTCTCTCCATCCCACTGGGAAGAAATGAGTGTCTGTGCATGCTTAATTGTCATCTGGGGTTAAACCACAATAATCCTTCTGGTGCTCAAAGGCTTTGAGGTAACAACAGATTTGGTTGGAATGTGCTCAATCAAATTTAAAGCCTTGTGCTCTTTAGTGGCTGCTTTTGATTTTGCTGCTTCTCCAGGTCTTTTCTGCTCCTCACTCCAGCTAGGGGGAAGCTGGGGGTGAGCTGGGAGAGACACAGCCAGGACAGCTGACCCCAAGTGACCAAGGGGATGTTCCATTCAATATGGCATCAGCAGCAGAATATAAAGCTGAGAGAGGAGGAAGGAGAGGGGAACATTTGGAGTGATGCCATTTGTCGTCCCAGTTCACCATTATTTGTGATGGAGCCTGGATTCTCTGGAGGTGGCTGAGCACCTGCCTGCCCTTGGGAAGGGGTGAATGAATTCCTTGTTTGGCTTTGCTTGCCAGCACAGCTTCTGATCTATTTATTAAACTGTCTCAATCTCAAACCTTGAGATTTTTCACTTTTACCCTTCTGATTCTCTCATCCCACCATGGGGGAGCGAGTGAGTGGCTGTGTGGGGCTTGGTTGCCAGCTGGGGTTAAACCACAATGTTATTTTTGTCAAATAGCCTATTCCACGCTCACAAATTATGGCTGGAGGAAGCAGTGACCCTGCTGCCAGCCCAGTGATCAGTGCACACCTCCAGGGACTGCAAATACAGGTTCACAGTTCCCTCCAGCTGAGATGATTCTGCCCTATGCTCCTCACAGCTCTATCCTTATTCCACACAGCCCTCTTGCCACTCCTGCTTGGGTCCAGCTCGGGGCTGGTGGCTGCTCAGAGGAAGAACAGGCAGAGCTGAATCTGTGTCCCTTGTGGGGCCCAGCTCACAAGGCTCCTGCTGAGATAACAGGACACCAATACCCCTCAAGAAAAGTAATTCTGCCTTATTGACAGCACCAAGTGTAGCTGCAAGAGTAACCACTAAATAATATAGAATGTAATATTAATATCAGTTAACTAGGAAAAAAATATTAACATACTGGAATTCAATTTAGCTTATGTCCTACCCAGTGACTGAAGGACAAGGAAAGGGTAAATGTGCATTAGATCATAACAATGATGATAGTTTGGAAAAACTAATAAAATGCATTACTGTCATCAGGACCACTTGATATATTTACAACCAAGTCTCCATCGTCCCTTTGCATCTGCTGTGACTTAATTATGATTGTAGCACCAGCCTGTTAATATTGTTTGGAGCTGGCTTAATTTGCCTTCTGTAATTTAGGCAAATTACAGGAGGTGAGAAGGGCTGAATGAGTAACCTTATTAACAGGGAGACCTTCTCCAGGATGAAGGCCAGATGAAAGTTAAAGGAAAAAGATTACAGCAAAACAAAAAAAATATAAATATTTCAGGCTGAAGTTTTCCCTTTTACACGGGTTCTCTCATAACAAAAAGTTAATTTACTTGATCCCATGCTATAATCAATATTTTTATTACTTTTTTTTTCTATTTCTCTTTTCAGTGTTCAGGTCAGTACTTTGTTGACAGCATAATATATGAACCTTGCTCAGTGGCCATTATTTGTATTTACAGTACTGTAGATCATCCCTTCACAAAGGAAAAGAATAAAAGAATCATGTTTCTGAAAATTACCATGTCCACATTATAACTTTTCCTCCTCTTGAAAAAACAAAAAAAAAAAAAAAGAAATGGTATTTTGTGGGATCTTTTAAGCTTTTCTTCTGTCTCTCTTTTGTCTCTCTCACAAGAGATGATACAAAGTCATCTCATTAAAATGTATGAAATTACCCTGGCATAAAATTAACATGGGAGTAGATTTGGTCCCATGCCTTTTTGTATGGATTCTGAAGTATCAAAACTGCCTCTGTTAAATCAAGAGCTGCACTCATGTAATTCAGGAAAGGATGGGGTCTAACTGATTATCCCTGTCTCAATTTTCAGTGGCAGCACTAGTCTATACTATTGAATAAGTTATTATGCTTTGATTGATTTTTTTTTCTTCAGGCATGAATTTTATATTTGAGGCAATTCCTGTGAAACAAAGGAAAGTGATGCCACAAAACAGGAACTTTTCAACACAAAAAGTTTTTTGCATAATTCCTGTGGAAGATAAATTGGTAATAATGAGTTGTTCTATACTTGACACCTAGTAAAGACATGGGGATTTTTCTCCTGGAGGGTTGGATTTCTGTTCCAATTGCTTTGATTTTTCTCTTGCCCTTCTCAGAGCTGGGATGGATTATGGCTGCTCTCAGGAGAACTGACTCAACACACACTGAAGACTGTGACACTGACCTCCACAAATTTTGGATTAGACCAAGCTGAAGTTTGCTTGGCTTTCAAGACTGTTGGTTCCTCTTTTTCCTAGATTTCAACATGAGGAAGACAAATATGCTTAAACCTGCCTCTCTTGGATGTATGTCTAATTTGAGGAAGGCAATAGAATATGGACATTATAACTGACAACCAACACCCAAACCTTTTAAAACTGTTTTAGTGTTTGATAATCACCCAATGCTGTCCCAGAATTCCTCAGACTGTTCAGACCTTTCTCTCTACCTCTGTCATATCTCTGATTTTACTAGATGTGGGCAATATTTAACCCTACCACCAGTATGGAAAATTGATTTATCAGCTTAGCAAAATGAAAGCTTGGAAGATACAAGGCAGCTCATCCACAAGTCAGTTACTATGGAAGGGATGGAGATGGGGGGCAATATTGTCATGAGAATAAATGAATTAAAGGAGAAAAAAAGACAGTCATGGCTGCCCTGAACTCGGCCCTGATGACAGCTGCTCTCTCAATTCCTATCACTATGAGAAATTCAAACTACAGAGGCTGTTAGCTGTGAGGGACCTTGTTGCAGGCACATGGAAGTAGAGAAAAAGCAGCATAAAAGGTAACCAAACTACCTGTGAACATCTAGAAGGGAGTGAAGCAACAGGTTGTATTTGAAATGTCATATCAGAGCCACCTATTGCTGTTTGTGACTGTCCAAGATGCCTGGGCTGGGAAAGGAGCAGCAGGTACCACTTATCCACTGGAGCCCCTCATTTCCCTCTGACATTCCTGTGTTAACTGGCTAGCAGGAGAGGGTATTTCATAGAATCATAGAATGGTTCAGGTTGGAAGGAACATCAAAAATCATCTAATTCTACCTTCCCCTCGCCAATTTAAAGCCAAGAAATATCAGACTTCTGTCATCCTTCCCCTCTCCACCCACAGCATGTGCAGCCCTAGGAGGTGACATGCTTTCTCAGAGAAAACAGGAGACCCAGTCAGATTCTACAAAACTCCTGGTCACTGCACTGTAGACACAACCTCATTCATTCCTACACATAACCAAGAAGAAACTTCAGGCAATTACACCTGTCAACTTGTTCATCAGTTTTGGGAGAAATAACAAATAAAGTATCAAGTCTATCAAAAACCAGTGTTACAAGGAAGTTAATTATTACACATAAAGATGTTAATAGATGGATAAGGATAAGCCATAATGGTGCCTTTCTTGCAACCAGCATAAAAATCTTTATACACTATATAGACACTATAAGACTAGATAGACTAAATAGGATTATTTTTCTAATTCTGACCTTGTGTCATGCTACTTTTATCAACTTTTATATCATGGAAATAAGACAATAAGTTCCCTTTAGTTTAATTTTTCAAGTCTTTATTCTATTTCAAAGAGGTATTTCACCATAAGACTTTAAAGTCAATCTATTTTGGGAGAGTTGCACATACTCATAATGGACACATGTAATTTTCTTGATACCAGAGAGACAAAGACAGATATGCTGTGTTTATTCAGAAATAAGACCTTTTTTAAATGATTCATTGCCTGTCCTGAATAAATAATCCTGCATATATAATTTGTATCAAGATGGATGAGCTGTTGCACTACCATTAAAGATAGTTAAGAATACCCTTCACAATATAAATCATCCAGTTGCTGTGAGGGATGTCACCTTGTATGACAAAATGGGAGCTTAGGAAATTAGAAAGGAGATTAATGTCATGTTCTGATGCTCTTGAACAGAAGTTATATATAGTTTGAATCTCCACTGCTTGATCATTCCATAGCTGAGGTAAATTGGTTTATGGAACATCCAGATGCACATAGGGAAAGATTAGATGCAGCAAACATTTAAATTAATCTGTCTAATAAGTGTGTCCAGAATCAATCCCAGGATGGAGACTTTTAATGTTTTGAGCTTAATTCCTCACTAATGAGCAGTTGTTTTTCACTTAATGGAGTTCTTCTGGAAAGTGTCTGCAATCTCACCTGATCACAGCAAATGACCTTCCACTTTGAAGGTAACCTGAGAATATTTGATTTTAAATTCAAAATTATCTCCTAACAGGGACCACAGATAAGCACTGCAATTCTCTGGAAAGGGAGATGCCAGAGTGGCAGCTAGTGACTCCATTCAGTGTAGGGCTGCACTGGATGCAGTGTGAGGATGGGAGGATGTTCTGATTTCAGCTGACCTGAGCCCTTTGACCCAGCTTTTGCTGCCACCTGGGCTGGGTCTGGAGGCTCAGAGCACGAGTTCATCGCTCTGGGGTTGTCACCATCATGAAAGCATGGTCACTTTCTGGGCACATTGTAAAACTTCTGGGAAGGCATCTATGGTTCTTTCACTGAAGTTCTAAAGACAAGGAGGGCCAAGAAACCTGACTGATGTTAAAGACAAAAAAGTTACAATTCTGTGTCAAAAGACATCATCCTCTAAGCTTTGCCTTTGTAATCAGTTTGCTACTTAAATGCATCTGAGCTGCTTTCCAGCACAACATACTGCATTATTTGCCAGATGCTGCCCTTGGGAGACAGAACAATCTCTAGCATAAGGAAAAGGGTTCATTTTCCATAACAGTTTTGAATTTCAGTCCTTAGATAGATTCAAATTAAAATGAATTCATCAAATTCCAATAAAGAACATATGGAGTCAAAAGCTTGCAAATTCTCTTCCTAAATTTCTTCATGATGAGCTGGACTGGTCTGCTGAGTAAGTCCAATTGTAATGGGACATGGTTCAGTGTGGCAGACAAAGTCTAAAAGGCTCTTCTAAATTAGGGATTATTTTAGAATTAAGAAATTGCAGCCTTATCAGATCTGCTTGAATCTGTAGTTTAAAATAAATTGGGTCATTAGAATTTGTAATGTGGTTAATGCTAATGAGCTGGTTGGTTTAATTACATAAGAGAAACAGCTCTAAACATTGGAGGGTAGGGTTTTGTGCTGTTTTGGTGTTTTTATTTTGTTATTTTATTTGCTTTTTAATTACTATCAGTGATGATGCTAATGTTTTCTGTGCTAAATTTCTTCTCATAGTGAATTACTCGTTAACATGTTCAGTGATACAACCTTGAAAGTGTTAAGGAGACAAAAACTAAAACCACACTGAAAAGCTGAGACTGATGCTGAATTTCTGATACATGTTCTCTCACCTCTCTTCCTTGTCAGATAGAAAGTAATACACAAAGACTTTCCAAGCTCAGAAAAGCAAGAAAAGCCATAGAGATATGAATTAATGCCCTAGTCTATTTTTAAATTGAGAGAGTGTCAATGTCACCTGGGAGGGTCAAGTGTTTTTACAAGAGTGAGCCTAAGCTCTTCACTTAAATGTTCACATTTTTCACTGCATACCCTGTGTACTGAAGGTCCTTTGGGTTATAACTTACTGTCATATGACTACTAAAAAAAATAAATTAGTAAAAATTATGAACATATCTAACTACTTTAATAATGGGCTACCTGATGCCCAGAAGGCACCTTTGCCAACCACCTGGTATCTCTCTGATGAGGTTCATCAATAAGTGCATTTTTACTAGATCTTGATAAAGGTTGTAAAGCAAACACAGGCCTGTGGAGTATCAGATATTGATAAACTGGCTCAGTCAGAGAGAGTTACCTACTGCACTTAATAAATGAAACCCAGATGAGAAAAGACAAGGAAGCACCTAGGATAAGCCTAAATCTGGGAGGGGACTGGGAAAAGATAGCTCACCATGAACCCTTCTGAATCAAAATCATCCAGTGAGCCATTTGAAGATGAGTACTGAATGACCTCACCTGGAAACAGGTAACCAGCACTTAAGAGTTTCATCTGACACTGGTGTTCACTGCAGAAGTTAAATGATTTAACCTCATTGATACTTTAGTTTTCCTCTAAAAAGTATATGAGTCTATTAAGATATATTCACGAAAACAATCATCTAAAAGATCTCAACAAAACCTGCTCTGGTTTGCAGCCAGTTCTCCTGTGAGGGTCAGCTCTGTCTTGCAGTTCCTGCCCCAAGAGATTTGGACCATTGTATGGCACTGAACCCACAGAGCCCTGGATGTGGTCACAGTCAGTCTTGATACGAGCAGTGATACCTGGCATTCCCCCAAAAAAACAAAATTGGCAAAACTTGTGACAAGTTCAGCCTCAGCCATCTCCTCCTTATCCATGGAATTATGGAATCATTGAATCATAGAATCACAGAGTGGTTTGGGTTGAAAGGCACTTTAAAGATCACTGTGTTCAGCCCCCTGCCATAGGCAGAGACACCTTACACTAGAGCAGGCTGTTCAAAGCCCTATCCAACCTGGCCTTGAACACTTCCAGGTATGGGGCAGCCACAAGTTCTCTAGGCAGCCTGTTCCAGTGCCTCACCACCTCTAAGAATAATTTCCTCCTAATATTTAATCTAAACCTATCCTCTTTCAGACTGAAGCTTTCCCCCTTGTCCTGTCTCTCCTGGCTCTTGCGAAAAGTCCTTCTCCATCTTTCCTGTAAGCTCCTTCAGGTACTGGAAGGCTGCAATTATGTCACCCCAGGGACCTCTTCAGGCTGAACAGTCCCAATTCACATAGGAGAGGTGCTCCAATTTTCTAATCATCTTCATGGCCTCCTCTTGACTTGCTTCAACAGGTTGAGGTCCCTCCTGTGCTGGGACCCCAGAGCTGGATGCAGCACTGCAGGTGGGATCTCACCAAAGCAGGGCAGAGGGGAAGAATCCCCTCCCTGTCCTGAGGCCCACGGGGCTTTGGGTGCAGCCCAGGACACCTTTGGTTTCTTGGGCTGCAATTGCACATTGCTGGGTCATGTTCAGTCTCTCATCCACTATTACTGGTGGTGGATGAGATTTATCATCTCTAAATCTAGCTTCATCAAGCTGTAAAATCTGCAGACTTCACATACTAAAAGTATGAAGTACAACAGTATGTGCCAAGTAGAATATGAATGGTTATATTTATGTTGGCCATGTCCCTTAAGGTTTTCTCCCAGAAGGGCCTTAGGTAAATACAAAATATCCCAAGAGCACAGAGTTAAGTGGTGACCCTGTTCATATTTATTAGACCATGTGCTTTGCTGCCAGGGGGGTATGAACCTTTCATGCTCCAGAGCTGAGAGCAGCAGTCCCATCTGTTAATGAAGCTCCACAACTACTGCTGTATAGACAGAAAAATACTGTCTATACAAATACTAATTACTATGTTTGATATGAGCTCACTACTGAATGCCAACAAAATCTCTAGGACCTTATCCATTTAACAACTGAGCCACCAGTGAGAGTCTCATTGTGTTCCAGATCATAGGTTTTGATTCAAAATAGCTTTTATATTTATATAAAATGCATTTGAAGTATTTCAACTCTTTAGTAGAACATGATACATAACAGAATAGATGCAAAATTTTATGCAGTGTTTTGGTTTTAATACTTTGGACTAAAGAGTATGGGTTAGGAGCTGATCACTAAAGGAACTACTTGTTTTGAAGAATGTTTTCTGTACATCACATTTGCTGCAAGCAGAATAGAAGTATGCATATTTTCACTGAAATAGAATGTGCAGTGATATATTTCTTCATTTCTGTCAAATTTAGATGTCTAGCCTGCCATTATAGATGATTAGATAGCTATATTTACTGCTCTGAAATTATTCTTAATAACACCATTGCTCTCAACTTGCTTCTTAAGCTCCAGAAGGGAAATTGATATTGTGGGTAATTATTTTCAACAGTTCTGAATACAATAAAATTGCACACACACTGGAATCACATGCATGTCTGTTCATAAAAACACACCCCCACACTGCTACAGAACAATAGACATTTTTTAAAATGTAAATCCCTCCTGGTTTATCCATATATCATAGATAATATGTGTGTCTGCAATGGATAATATATGGAATAATGTCTTACTTCTCTCAGCAATTGCTTCACTCACTTATCTTTAGAACACCATTCCTGCTAACACCAAAGGAAGGGACTCCTACTTCCCTCCGTGGCCATTTAAAAGTAATAACCTCACACTGTCTGTCATCTTCATTGCAGTGTGGTTGATAAAGGAACAGACACTGAGGGCTTATTTCTGGCTTGGAATTTGACCACGAAACTCTGAAATTGCAGGTGTAATGTTTAAAGTCTACAGCAATATATGCCTCCAATGCTCCCTCTGCAGAGGGGCCTGGACTGCTCTACCCAGGGGCCGCTCCAGAGAGGGGTGAGTCACCAGAAGTCAGACCTCATTACCTTGTTTGAGGTAATCAATTGTCTTGATTGGGAAATCTCCAGTTTAGGTTTTTCTGAGATTGCTGCAGATGACCCAGAGATGAGGCACAAAACCAGCTTGAGAAGGAGGACACAGCACTTTTCTTTCCTTAACACCACACGAGAGCCACCCACACTGACCACTCGTTATCCTGTCAGAGAGATGCCTAAAGGGACACACTAAACCATAACCCACACTGCTCCATTTACTCTGCTCTGTTCTCAGCCAAGAGGATAATGATAGGGAGTGCCAAAGGCCCCATTTGTTACTACAAAAAGGAAAAATAGAAGCTAGGAAGTACAGCCTGAAAAACAGAGCAAAATGAAAACACACAAAAAAAATAAATCCAACTACAATAAAGAATATTATTTTATCTGAATTTTATATTTTTCTGTTAATCAAGTAAAGCTTATTAATGGATGGGTTCAAAAAAAGGGCGTCTGTTCTGAATTCATCCGTTCTGACATTAGTGCCTCACATTTAGCTCATCTGTCTCAAGGTGGTTTGGGAGCTCTTTTGATATTTAAAGGTACTTCTTCTCCTAGGCCAGACTTTCTTGTAGACCATTTTGTTCTCCTAATTATTTTACACTGACTGTAGATGACAGTTTTTCAGAGAGAACGCTGAGGTAAATCCCATCTTTGGGTCCCTGACCCACTGCAAATGAATCAACAATGGACAAATCAGAGCTACTAAAATAATTTTAATTTCCAGTCTTAAAAACTCTCAAATGTGGTAGAAAAGACTGGCACAAACTTAGAACATTTCTACTTGAAATAATGATGGTGCATAAATGACATATATCATGTAAGGCACCTGTTCTCGTGGAGTGGTTTTTTTCCTGTACTTTTCTAAGAAAAATATTTCAAGCTCCTACCTCTCCTCAGTGTTAAATCAAAGTTTGACAGTAGATATATTGTTATTTTGCATGAGTAGATGATGCATTAATTTATAAGTCTTTAGAAAAATTCTGTTCAAAACTCAGTATAAGATGAAAGACTATAGCCATTACTTATTCCCAGCAAACAAACACCAGGTACACAATTTACACAAAGAGAGCAATGTCTGGCACAATCTTTGTTGCTGGGAATAGAAGGAATTGCACGAAGGATCCCCATTATCCTATCAGCCTAATTTGGCTGAGCTCGTTTTAATGGAGCGCGGAAATGCGGCTGCCTGTTCAGCCTCTCATCCCAGGAACATATTGTAATTAACTGCCTGAGCAGCTGCACGGTGGCAGGAGAAGGCTCTAAATGATGTGACTCTGTTGATATTATTACCTGTGCTAAAATGATTTTGGAGATTGGAAGGGAAGAGCTGATTGCCTTTTACGGCGGTGTCTAAAACCTAAATGAGTTCTG
Organism: Parus major; assembly: GCF_001522545.3. Classification (NCBI taxonomy): domain Eukaryota; kingdom Metazoa; phylum Chordata; class Aves; order Passeriformes; family Paridae; genus Parus; species Parus major. Next base: position 143,772,151 of record NC_031769.1, read on the forward strand.
ACACCTGAAGGAAGGAGAAATAACCTGCAGGCTTCACATCAGCACTCTGTAAAATGTATTTGGAAGCTTGATCACCATGACCTCACCCTTCCAATTATTTCAGCCCCTCCAGTTATTGTCACATATTTGATCCTCAATTTTGGTTTAATTGATACTGCGAATGTTAACATAAACTTGATGGCAAAGGAGCATCTATTCACTGTGTAAGCCAATTTCTTCATTATTGTGAGGAACCAAGATAGCACCAATGACCCTGCTCGTGAGTAAACAGCAATAATGCATTGAAAATCTGACAAAAAAGAGTGCTCAAGGAAACTATTACAGCACTTTATTAAATGGGAGAAAATGGAGTTAGTCTGGCAGTAGGTAAGGATAAGGCAAGCCCTGGATAGTAATAATGCATTTAAGGTATTAATAGCAATGGTTAAAATACTGTCTTCTGTAGGATGATATAACAGTATTGCAAAGCTGGGTGCTCTCTTTTTTTCTAAAAAATCTGAGATTAGGACAAATTTTGACCATGGTAAATTATCATGAAATACAGCTTGAGCCAAAAGGCTATTTAAAAACTACTGCATCCAGGCTGAACAGCCCCAAGCGTCTCTGCCTGTTTCCATAACTCTGTGTCCTGTTCAAGTCATTAATGCCTCTAAAACAGTCAGCAGCCTGGTCTAGTGGAAGGTATCCCTGTCCATGGCTGGGGGCTGGAGCTAAGTGATCTTTGGGGTCCTTTCCAACCCAACCCATTCTCTAATAGTTACCAGAGGTACATGCTTCACTCCTTGTCCTTTTGGCTGCTAGAAGCAAGGAGAGCTAGCTGAGGGTGTCAGAGATGTGCTGCCTAATGCATAATCAAGAAAAAGCTGTGGAGCTCCAAGAAAGAGTATGGGAGTGAGTGATTTGGTTAAACATCTCATCCATCCTGAAGAACCTCTGCATAGTTTGGGGAGATAATCCAGTGCAGAGGCTGTTGACAGGACATGGATCTCTGAATGATCCTGGAGCAGGAGCACAGAGGCTGCTGCTTAGTAAGGCTTGTGATCTCATGAACTTTTTTTGGCTTCTTTCTGTCTGCAAAAATGTGGCATGTTCACAACTCACATTTATAAACAGATTCCATAACCATGTCTCAGTTTACTACAGCTTCCCCCTGCTTGTTTGCAAAAATCATGTGATGAGTTTTGTTTAAGAACATAAGCTCCCCTGTGAAGAAAACATTTCTCACAAGCTAGTTGTGCATTGTTCAATACAGAAGCTTCTGGGCCTTATTAGTGTTGTTATTTGTATTTCAGAATTCACCACAGAGATTTGAGAAAAGTTGTTTTCTTGGCTAGAAGAAGGGGTTTCCCCATGAAGTATTGCTTCAGGGACATTAAAATCACAAGTGAAAATGTCACAACACAAAGCACAGAGTGGCATTGTGACATGATTATGGGGGAATATAAATTACAGCCACAGCAGTACTAAGAGCTAAATATCTGCATAAATATTAGTCTGCTCCTTCTGTGTATTCTAACAGAGATTTAGACACAAAAGTGCCTAATATTACCAAAGCTTTTGTTCTAATAATATGGAATTTTATATTCCTAGTGTTATGAGCAGTATTAATTCTTCATTTGAAGTACATTTGTCTTCATCACTCACAATATCCCTTTCATTTACACTCGAAACTCCATCAGAACCATGTTGTATTCATTCCACTGATTCTGATCTTAATTACCCTCTTGGGTGAGAAATGCAAAATACATTTATTCTACTTTAATTAGACCTCTAGCAAATCCTTGGGAAATGGCAATTTTGAGCAGAAGATGAGCTTTTTCCTTTAGATTCTCCCTACCACGAGAGCAGGATGACAGAAGGAGTTAGGAGTTAATAGGAAACACTAACCAGAATTTGCCCTTGCAGCAGCCAGCAGCTCAGCTGCCTTTTCATATTTCTTCCGTGACATCACACGCACTTCCAGACTTTAACATTTGTCCATGGCCTTCAGGGAGAGCACAGCTCAGTAATAAGATGAACTGCTTTTAAAAGATTGTTCTAATACCATCAGGGCTGACACAGCACTGATGTCAGGGGAGGTAAGGGAGAGTGCTGAACTCCTCACCTCTGTTCCTATCACAGGGAGGACGAAAAATGAACGCCCTGATGTTGCCAGCATTACAAGCTGTCTGCAGCTGCCCACAGCCACCAGCCAGGATTAAAGAGTGGGGGTGCCAGGGCCCCACAGTGCTCAGGTTTGAGTGCTGTGATGGGGATAGCAATGGGGTCTATTTAAGAAGAAGGGGCATAGAAACTTCAACCTTATTTTATGCCAGGAAATCTGGATCTGACCATCAGCTTAAAAATGCTCTCCAGGGGTAAAGGTGCACTGAGACATTATTGAGCTGCATTGACCCACCCCAAAGGTCCCTTTATGTACGGGCTGGCCTTTGACAGGCGAGAGAAACACCCAATTTCTCAAACACAACAGTCTTTGTCCCAAAAAAAGGACACTAGTGCATGGGAAAAACAGTGACTAAGGCATTGCTGAGATAAAAATTCCTTCCCAGGCCTGCTCTTTGACTGCCCACTGACTTGGGGTAAGTCCTTGTGGTTTATCTTCTTTCTCTTAGAAGCTTCATCTATTCAGTGCAAATCTTTTAGGGCAGGAACACCTTCTGAAATGGGTTTGTCTAACATCAAAGATGACTGATGTCCCCAAGTTCAACTGCAGTGCATAAATAGTAAGGAGGCCAGCAGGCTCCAGAGAGCAAAAGTTTTGTGCTTTGCATTTTTTGACCTTTCCAAACTGTAAACTTACAAATATTAAAAGGAAAGGATCCAAATGTGCAAAGGAGGAGGAGGAGGAGACAGGGGGGGAAACCATGTAGTAATGGCTTATGAAAAATCTCTTGGCAATTTGTCATCTGCCCTCTTTGAGATAAAAAGCCAATATAAAGGAATCAAGAGCAATTATGTCCCAGCCTATGAAGTGTCTTAGGCTATGCTCAAGCCTTCATTTTTCAGTTTATGAAATGTCTTGGTCTCTACTCAAGCCTTCAGTTTTGATTCTGAATTTTGTACTTTCCGTGTTTTGTCTCTTGTGAATGATGGATTCTATTACCATTATTAGATATTACTTTCATTGATGTGGTACTTATACTCTCAAAGGTTCAGGATATGATGGAAAAGTGACCTGGCTGTATTTGTAGGTATACTGGGGTTTCAGCAGTTCTTTCACGTGCCTCATGAAGACATAATTGGGACAAGAGGGCCAAAAGCTGAAACTTAAATTATCCAGCGTGGAAAGTTTTTTGTTTTTTTTTTAAACAACAGCTGCAGAAATTTCTGCTAGAGCCAAGAGAAATAGTTGATAACTCTCTCTCTCTCTCCCCCTCCCTCTCTCTCTGGGTTTTTCAAACCTGTTCAGACAGGCTAACAGCCCAGTGGCTTTGATGTCATTCAGCACAGCAGGGTAGAATATTGCTATCTTGTCAAGTAACATGGAGAAGTCGTGGAAGAAGATGAATCCTGCCATAATAAAAAGACCTAACAGCTGTCTGTAGAGTATTAATTTTGTTGGACAGTAGCTCTGCCCCATCGTCCTCCTGGAGTTAAGCACTCTGTGAACATGGCATAGGGAAGCTGTGTCCCCTGCAGAATTCAGAGGGTGAATGCAAGGCGGGATAAAACAGAGCAGGCAAGGAAAGCACAAGGAAACCAGAACACATCATTGGTGAAAGTGATAAATCCAGTGGTTCCAGGAGAGGAAGGACAGGAGCCCTGCTCACAGAGCAGGTGTTTGAGGGAGGGATTTCAAGGATAATCATATCTGTCATTTCAGACTGGTCTGAGGTTTTTTGTGACTAATGCCAGGAAAAACCAGAGAAGGCACAGAGGAGCTCACTCAATGGCACAAAGCAAGCAACTGAGCTGGTGCCAAGACCCAGCTGAGGATAAGGAAAATGAGGAAGGCTAGGAGACACAAATATAAGCTGTGAAATATTTTCAGCAAGTTTCTGCTGTCTATATTCCAGCAGTGAATAGCAAAAGCAGTTGGAAGAGCAGGTGGATGACATGAGCAGCAGTGTTTTGAAAGGGCAGGAAAGGGGAAGATGCCACATTATGACAAAGCAGCGAGCTAATGGTGTCACCACAGTGACAAAGCCAAGAAATGGAGCAGGCAAGAGAGCAGAATCAGAGCCAGATTCAGCAACCTGGTGAGACTACACATGCCCTAAAGAGATACAGAAGATAGGCTAAGATGATGGGTAGGAGATTGATTGTGGTGTTGTCTTCGTGTACTGCTCAGCACAGGATTTATTCTCAAAATGCACAACAAAACAGATTTGATCTTTTTGATGTTTTTGTAATATATTCTTCATAATTCTTCCAGCCAGCCAGCTGATTCAGCCTCTGCCAGCCATAGGTGGGCTGTGGGTTCATCACAGCAAGCAAATGCAACTCTATTGATTTAAAGATGTATGAGTCCCCTGCTAGCAAATCATTGTATTCAATGGTTTCTTCATTGCATTTAATCATGGGAGTAGATGTTCCATTATATTCAAAAGATATTTTTTCCTTTTTCAGGACTCTTGTGGAATAGCACATGCAGAAAGGAATCTTTAAGCAGGTCTGCACACAGGAAGCAGATTTTAATGACAAGAAAGGTCAGGCTGGCAGATCCTTTTCATGCACGAGGGTACAGTGCACTTCCCAAATACTAAAATGTTGCTATAGTAGTGTTCAGGACCAAATAAAAACTACCTTTTCTCTTTCTTTCAACTAGCCCAGTCAGAACCCTCACCTGCTTTTCTCAGAGTAGAGTCAGGTTGTTTTTCTGTTCTTCTCCTGGTCTCACAAATCTTGAGACCTGAGTTGTGTGTCTGGAGGGATGGAGTCCTTGGAGCACAATGGCTGGGGACAGGAGTGACAGAGCCTCAAAACTCCCCACATCAGGGGAAGTTAAATTCCTGATTTTTAGGTCCTGACTTCTTCTGCCATGGGTTTGAACATCTGTGGTCTGCCAGATCCGTGGATCTGTGCATAGCAGTGGGCTCCTGCAAATACAGCACCACTGGCCAAGTTCTCCAGGCTTTTGGGTGGAATTAGACATTGGTGCCCAAATCTGAATGTCAAGAGATCTTGAGGGTGACATGGGCCCCAACCTGATCTGAATGGTGACAGCAGAGATGTGCAATGTTTGTGTTTGTATGGAACTCTGGGGCTGACCAAAGGCACACACAGACAATGGACAATAAGGAGAGAATCAAGAGAATGGCTGCTTTGAAGCAGTGGTCGGAGCTGTTGGCACCCAAATTTTGCAGAACATTAATCTAAATTCAGTCTTAATTTAGGTGACTTCAATCTTGCCTTCACTGCAATTTCATGGAATTGAATTTTGTCTTGCACTTATCTCTGAAGTAAACTCTTCAGGGACACCTCAGTCTTAGGTTGGTATCAAAACACATTTATCATCCCCCTAAATTTTCATTAGTTTTGTGACTGCACCTTTCTAACCTGATATGCTGTTTCCATTAGCCCAAACACAGAAACAGCTGATCTGACAGAAGGGCCCTTGCCTATCTTATTTTTCTTTCTCAGTACTTTTTTTATAATTTCTAGATCATGTACTTAGAATAAGTCCCAAAGATAACAATTTGGATCAGTTCTTTCTTATGACTGATGATTTCTATAGTTATTTTTAGTTAGGTCTCAGTGTGATTGTGGCAAAGAACCTCAGTCTTGATCAAATCTGTTTGCTCTTCTCCCTCTGTTTCTCCAAAACTGTAATTGAATTGTTGTATAAGTCTAGTGAAAATAGCATTTTCCATTTTCAAGCATCAAAGGTCTTCACAAGTAGTTATTGATTGCTGTCTCTTGTGAATCCTCTTTGAAGCAGGTACGGTTTGTTACAGCTGTTTAACCAACGGATAAACAAGGCATGGTGCTCTTCATAGAGCCTGAATGACATACAGGCAGAGATATTTTTATTAAATCCCTTCTTTCACTCCAAACTCTGATAGGAAACCTCATCCTTCCCTCACAAGTCTGATCATGGACTCAACAGCTTGAGAGTTTTGGTTCACTTGGAGCTGAGTGCAGAGCACTGGGCTCTTCCTCTGGCTCGCCTGTGCTGCCATGGGGTTGTCAGGAAGCTGCTGCTGGGAAAGTTCCCTGGATGCTGCTGGCACTCAGCCTGTGCCTGGGACAATCTGCAGAACACAGCCCAGATGTACAAGAAAGCTTCCTAAATGATGGCAGACACATCTCTCTGCATTCCCATGCAGTGAAAGACCAAGCAGCTGAGGTCCCACTTTCCATTTGTTCTCCCTCACCTCCTCCTGTGGAAAGATTTCCATATGTCACGTGTTTGTTCAGGAGCTTTCAAAGGACAATGAAGCATTTTGGTCTTTGCACAACTGATTTATTTTTTTCCCCCAGAATGGCTTGCAATACTTTCTTTTGAACTTTTTTGGCATCAAACTGGATCTCCCTACCAGACATGCACCCCTGAAGGAGATCTCCCAGTCTTCTCCACCTGGATGGAGACACATACTCATCATGGATACATTCTTATATCATTTTCTTTGTGTGAAATAAATTTGGTTCTTTTTGTTCAGTAAAATAAATTTCCTTCTTATACTTTGCTCTGCCTACTTCATTTTGTATTTCTTTTTCTCAGGCATGGAAAACCAGAATTCCCATGTTATTCTAGATAAAGTCTCATGACAGTGGTGTATTTCCTTATCTCCAGTTATCTCACAGCTGTACTGATATCCAGTTTATTTATCTTAAATAATAATTTCTTACATGTCAAGAGAAAAATGCAGTGATTAATTTAGAAAATATCATATCAAAGAAGACTTCAGATTATTCTGAAGATTTTGTTTTTGACAAAGACTTGTAACATATTAATTCATTTATTTGTATTTCTATATTGTCATTAATAATTTCTTCTAAAGTCTTAGGTATAACTGGCATCAAACTAATTGGTTATTAATTATCCATGGCATTTTTTTTATCTGCTTGGTAAGTCTTCTCCAGTGAATTCTTTTGAAAAGATCTCTGATGAGGTCAAGAGATATAGGCAAAGAAAATATGACAAGGAAAAATACTTTTCACAATACCACAGGTCAGCTATTTTTCTTCAGTCCACTGAAATACAAAGGGCTGATGAACATGAGCTTGTGAAGCCAGAGTCAGATGTAAGTCTTGTCCTTAAAACCCCCCTTCTCTCAAGATTTGGCCCTTCAGGACAGGGTGATTTAAAAGCTTGCCATCCAAAAATGTCCCTGCCAGATCACTGATTAGGTGAGGTGCTGATTTTGTCCTTGCCAGTAAATGTAAACCACTATCAATCTCAGTTTACATTAAAACATCAGGTTGCAAATGGGGCAGGCTGACAAGTCAGAGTCACAATCATCTCTGATTTAGCTGCAGCAGCTGAAGTGTTTATTGTCCAGGCAGGTAACATCTTCAGCCAGCACAAGTAAATCCAGTGTGAGTCAGTCTGAATTGCCCTTGCTTTCTCAATTACCCAGCTATCAATGTACAAAGAATCGTGAGAGACATGCTGCAGAGCTCTGCCTTCTGCTTCAAATGTCTAAGTCTTATCAGAAAAGACATGATTCAAAATCCAGTGCATACATTTCAGCTGTTCTGCTTGTCTCATCAAGCAGTGGCTATATATTATTAATGTTATTAATAAGAATTTTATCAGAATGTTGTATTCCAAAGCCTAGGGAAAAAAATGCACTAGGTAATAGACCCCTACTTTTCTATTTGTGGGGAAAATTCTGACTGTTTGTTGCTGCAGTTGCTGCTCTTGGTTGGCAGCTCCACCAGTGACAGGCAGGGAGAAGTGAGAGCTGCTCTACAATTAGATTGAGCCTTGTGGAACGAGCCTCTCAGAGCAGAGAGCTTTGTGCCTGCCACTGAGTGATGGGGTTAGCTCACATCTCAGCACTGACGTGATCCCATCGTGCAGGGGGCTTTTGGAAATGCCTTGGGCTGAGGGAATAAGGGTCACTGCAGCAGCTGAGATTTGAAATGGCATGTGCCACCAGGGAGGTGACAGGCACAGAGGAAGGAACATGGTGAGATATGCTGGCTGCCTGTGTGGAAATAAATGTTCCTGGACCTTGAAGTCAGGTGGCACACATCAGCCTGCATCCACACTAGTGAATCATGATAGCCCCCAGAACACGGTGGCTACACAAAAAACACTTTAGGGAATGATCCCTGGGCTGTGCAATCTATTGAGGGATATCCAGAGTCTTCTGGGGAATTCACAAGTTGGAAGAGGACAAATTCTTAACAGAGAACAACCTAGGGATTTGCCATATGGAAACATGTTCCTGTGCCCAGGATTATGCTGGAAGTTATGGAGGTGTGCAAAGGGATGCAGAACTGGCACTTCACTGGTAGGGAAAGTTTTGTTAGCATCCTGTTCTTACAGTGCAGCTGGGGAAGTCACCAGTAGAGATGGCTGCTCTACACACACAGATTAGAGCACCTGGTCCATGGTGTAACAGAGGAGTCAGGGCACAGAGAAGACTGGAAAGCAGGGACTGGTGGGGTGTGCTGCTCCCTCCTCAGTGCCAGCACATTGAGGCTGGATGAGCAACCCCCAGGTGCAGGGCTGCGGCTTGTGGCTGCAGGGGACAAGGCAAATTCACTGCCCTTGGAGCCTGAGGTTTGCAAAGGGGCTCCCTGTGTGTGTCTGTGAATCCACATCCACCTCTCTGCTCAGCTGGAACAAAGCCTTTAAGGTGCATCTCCCTAATTAATGTGCATGTGAAAGTATTTGCTGTGTTTTCACAGAAATTCTCTCCAGCTGTGCTGTTTATCCACTAAGTTCACTCACTTTGGTATTACTTTGGTCAGTTTAATAAATTCCTTCTGGGAAAAATGATAGGCAATCTTTCATTGTTCATGTGTCATATGTGACTTTCAAAAACAACCTTGTGGGCAGAGATTTTTAATTTCACCTGGTTAAAGAGGCCTTTAAATAGGAATCTGCAGGACCTCCTCAGGCACTGTCCTTGTGTACCCAGGACAAATATCTATGAAAGACAATAAAAGAAAAACAGAATCATCTACATTGTTCCTCAGTCCAAAAGGCCAGAGTAGGTACATTTACAGATGCAAGAAAAATATGCATGCAGATATATAGTTTGTTGAGGTTTTTTTTGGCTGACAGTGAAAAATAAACAATTTCATCTTTCAAGTGGCAAATGAGTTCTTATTTGGCAGAGTTGATTAAATTTGTTTTGTGGATAGAAAATAAAATGGTGCTGCAGTTCACTGATACAGAAACAATTAAAATAGATTGTTTTACCTGATGCAATTCCAGACATGAAATAATTATTCTTTTATGAAATCACATCTGTAAAAGGATAATTGATTTGAATGAGTACAATATTTCACAGAAACAGGAGTGAGTATAGCACCTATTTACCTACACAGCAAATTCTAATAGTCTTTAAAAATTTAATTCTTAACAGTGTCTGGTTTAATATTTGCTTGCTTTTACTTCATACATACATTTTTGTTAATGTATATGCTTCTCTCTTGGATATATATTTAAATATCAAAATGTTTGGCTTCAGAAAAAACAACTAATTAGCTTGGAGCACTGCAGATGAGCCATAATTTATTTAAATGACACAATGGTTTCTAAACCTTTTATTAAATCTATTTGCTTTGATAGACTGTCTCAATGAGTTCATATAACAGGATGTAGCTTTTGTTGTTGTTGTTTTTATTTGGATATTAAATAAAATAGTATAAATTTCTCCTGTTTCTTCTGCTGAAAGGATGTTCTGCCTGGAGAATAGGATTCTGAACAGTAGCACATTTCCTGCTGGCCCTTGCAAATGCTTTGACATGCAGAAATAGGATCTGCACTGGCATCCAAAAGTCTGAGAGTCATTGGAATAATGCCAGAGAAGGGCTGAAAGTCCAGTGGAACAATTTAAAAGTGTGACACAGGAAGAACACCTAGAGGGATTTACAGTTTACAGTGAAAGGACAACTACCTTAGAGATAGAGCAATAAATATTAGAGAACACGTAAAATAAAGTCAGGAAGAGTGGAAATTTAAGCATGCCATTTGGAAATGATCAGTGACATATAGATATCAGGTCAATTAGATGATGGAATAAGATATACAGGGCAATAATAACTTGGAATAACTGAGAAGGAAAGACGCTTTGAATTTGCCCATCGTGGGTAACTGGGTCCCCACCACTTTTCTCACTCATCTGTGAGAAAAGCAAAGGGGTTTCTAGGACAGATGAGAACTTTTAAGAATATACAGTGAAATACAAATGGAATCTCACAGCACCTTGGTGTCCTTATTCCTGGAGAACACTCATGTGCAGTGCTTTGAGACAGTGAGGTCCTACATTCAAGACCCCAAACTGAGAATGGTGAAGAAATCACAGTAGAGTGGCTGGGTTGCTTTACAAAAGAAATCTGGGCACACCAAGCTTGCTGAAGCCATAATGACAAAAGGAGGAAAGATTTTTATTAAAAAGTACTTCCTTTTCTCCATTTTTTCAGTTCCAGATGGGTTGAACCACATTAATGCAAGACAAATAAACTGGACATGAGAACATTTAGATAGAAATAAGGAGAAAGTTTCCAACTCTCTGGATCACTAGCAGTAAATATCAATAACAAGAAAAAAGTTTTGAGACAGATCCCGATCAGCAGCTCGTGTGGATAAGAAACTGTGTACCTGTAACAGTAGGAAGCAGAATCCGATGACCTTCTGGTCTAACATTCCTAGTAAAATAAAATAGAGCAACTTGATCAATTACTCCTGACTCAGGAAATTGTCCCTATTTGTGACTAACTTAAAAAACACATGGGTATTTAGCATCTATTTAATTATTGGACTGAATTAGAGCTTTACCAAGAACTGCAGGTTAATGTATTTTGATAACAAGAACTAAATTTCTTGATGCAATGTTGTGTTGTTAATAGAAAAAAATGCATCATAAAGCAAATAGAAAATACAACACAAAATAACCCAAATTTAAGAGTGAAATAATAGTATAAACACCACAGTACTAATTTTATTTTTTTCACAGAAGAGAGTTGGTGATGGTTTCTCTTAAGCAGCAGAAAACCAGGATTTATATCATCCAAATATTAAAATTAAAAATGGGCAGAGTATATCTTGTTCTGTGTGTTTATTCTGGTTGAACTGGTTGCATTGATTTTGTGCTATTCTTTGGTTTAAGTGCATGCTATTAAAGCTGTGTGCCATTTCCATACTGCTGAAATTCTGTGTTATTAACACAGAGACAGGATTCCTTTTAAAGGTCCATGAATATTTACATGAGAAGGACTTTGGTGGAACTGGAATCATCATTACCTTCTATCAGAAGAGACCAAAACAGCACCAAAAAGAAAAGTGAAAAGTTCAGACATAATTAAAGAGGAAGGTCATTGATTCCATTCTCAGAGCAGATTCCAGTAACCTAAAGAGTTATTAATGGAGACAGCATGATGACGATCAAAGGAGAAGCTTGCAAGAAATAAAGATTTTCCATATTGTGCTGTTTTCACAGCTGCAGGCCTAGAGCCAATAGAGTTATGAGTAACTGCAAAACAGGTTAAAGTAATCAATTTTTTATGGAGAATGTGCTTTCAATTTTGGAAATACAACAGTTTGCATTTGGCATTACTTAACAAGTGGGAGCAGAGAACTTGGTTCAGTTTAATTGTTGTAACTACCAAGATATTCTTTTATGATGAAGTCATTTAAGTAAACAGCCACATGCTGATAATCTTCAACTATCCATTCCCATGATTTATTTAAAAAATTGATTTGCAGCTGGCCCACAGCACTGTGTTGTCCATTGGGTGTACTGAATTGGCTATGCAAATTATCTTAATGTTGCCATTTTTCATCAGAGAACCCCTAGAAGATGGAAAAAAATGGCAGAAACTTTGTGTTTTGACAGCAAATGAGGCAAATGAAAGGAGAAAAATGAAAGAAGGAAATGAAAACTCTGTTGCCAAGGCTAGCAGCTCCAGTGCCAGCATGATCAGCAGTGATCATGAGAATTCCTCAGCTGGGGGGAATCTCAGGGAAACACAGAGACCTGGCAGAAAACCACAGCACATGTCACAGCAGCTGAGGGGACTTGGGCAGGACCAGGTGCCCAAGCCCTGCCATGAATCAAAGGAACTCGAGGAACTCCCAAGAAGTACAAGAGCATGGTGCAGCAGTTTCTGTGGGAGTTTGCATGGAATGGTGTGCAGGGTGAGGCTGTAGCTCAGCCAGCTTGACCAGGCAGCGATGGCATTGGCTCTTGAGTTACCAGGGCTCATGGAAAGAGCTTTAAACCAGGTTTAAAAGGGAAAATAAATAAAACCAGGCTCACAAGAGGCAAGCCTGGGGGCAACACACCAGCATTTGAGGGAGTGTTCTAGTGAAGCCCCTCAGGCTGCTCGAGGCTGTGCCAAGCACACTGAAACACATCTGAAATGTCTCTGTAAGAATGTGTGGAACCCCTCAGCCATCTCTGTGGAGTAGGGGATGGAGATCCACATGGCAACAGATGAGTAAAAGCTGCTAATATGTTAGAAACCACAGAAGAGCCTGAGCACAGTCCCATAGGGATCTTGGCTTCCCCCACCCAGTAAAGGTGGCAGGAACAGGAGCTCAACTGAAGTGCATCTTCAGCAATGCATGCAGCATGGGAAAAGAGCAGGAGGAGCTGAAAACCATCTGGCAAACTCCAATATAGTTGTAATCATAGAAATATGGTTGGATGAGTCACACAGTTGCAGTGAATGGCTGTAAGGTCATCAGAAGGGACAGGCAAGGAAGGTGAGACAGTGGGGTAGCCCTGTGTGTTCGGGAGTGTTTTGACTACCTAAAACTTGATGATGGTGATGAAAGCATTGAGTGTTTATGCATAAAAATCAGGGGAATTTCAAGTAGGCAGATATTCTGGTGGGAGTCTCTTACAGACTGTCCAGCCAGGACAAAGGGGCATGTGAAAGATTCTGTAAGCATCTAGAAAAAATCTCACATCTTAGCCAGCTCCTGCAGTGTGTCACAACAAGCCCTGCAGTGCTCCAGGCTGGGGGCAGAGTGGCTGGAAAGCTCCCAGTGGGAAAAGTCCTGGGAGTGCTGGCCTCCTGGCCTTCTGTGTCAGCACTGGTGTGGCCAGCAGGACCAAGGCAGTGATTGCCCCTCTGTGCTGGGCACTGATGAGCCCTCCCCACTGATCCTGAGTTCAGTTTTGGGACTCCCATGGCAAGAAAAACTGAGATGCTGGAGCGAGTCAAGAGCAGGACAATGGAGCTGGGAAAGTGTGTGGAGCACAAGTGTGATAAGGAGTGGCTGAAGGAGCTGGGGGTGATAAGCTTGGAGAAAAGGGGGCCCATGGGGACTTCCTTGCTCTCTACAACTCCCTGAAAGGAGGGTGTAGTCATGTGGGTGTTGGTCTCTTTTCCTGAGTAACAAGTGATGGCACAAGAGGAAATGTCCTCAAGTTGCACCCAAGGAAGTTTAGATCAGGTATTAGGAAAAGTCGCTTCATGGAAAGTGTTGTTGAGCACTGAAACAAGCTGCCCAAGGAAGGCTGATCACCATCCCTGGAGGTATTTAAAGGACGTGATGTGGTGATTAGGGACATGGTTTAGTGGTGGACTTGGCTTGGAGCTGGATTCAATGATCTTTAGGGTCCTTTCTAACCTAAATGATTCTGTGATTGTGTGTGTGGTGGGAGCCCTCTAACTTCCAGTATCTGTTTTCCAAGGAGTAGCTCCTGACAAAATTCATTGCAATTTCAGATCTAGAATTTCCACTCACTCCATAATCACCTTTCACCTTTGGTCTTGAACAAATCTAAGGGACAGAGCAAGGAGTAGTCACAGGAGGTGAGTCTGAAGGAGAGAACAACAAAAGATGGTTTGCAGCTCCTCAGAGAAAATACACTTAAAGCAAAAGTGTAAGCTATGTCCATGGAAAAGGAAAGTAGAATGAGGTCTCCACACAGAAGAATAGGAAGAGGAAACTACATTTACATTACCAGTTCAAGGAAGACCATGGAAACTGCTGATCAGCTTCTCAGTGGAGAGGAGGCAATGACAGTGAGAAACTCTAAAGAGGAGTTGCTTTTTTACTGAAGACATGGAACAGTCTATGCCAATGACAAAAAAGGGAAGAAGATGACTTTTGGCTGCACTGCTAAGTCGTGGTGTTGCACTTGATGGTCCTTGTTGGTCATTTGCAACTCAAGATATTCAATAACCCTAGTGTTACTTGAGATGCTCACCTTACCTCCAGCTGCTGGTGCAGAAAGATGCAGGACACTCCACAGACAATGGAGATGCTCAGATATGCTCTGGTATCCCAAATGCCATTCTATGTTCAAAAACTTCATTTGAGCCTTTGATATTCTCAGCACAATTTGACCTGTGAGGTTAACCTTGGTGTCTGCTGGTTATAGGCTGTGAGAATTTGTAAAGTGGATGAACTACCAACAGACTGTTGGTCAAAAGCATTCCTGACAACAGCAAACAGAGAGGACCTGGAGGAAATACAGACCTTTCAGCTTGGCTTAAATGCACAGCAGGTTTCTGGATCAAATAATCAGAACAGCCATGTGTAAGAATCTGGAAAATAAAGTCATATAAGAAAAAACACCTATGTGCCAAAAATTAAATCGTGACAGAACCTGCCTAGTTTCCTTCCAAAACCAGATAGAATTTCACACATCAGCAAAAAAGTTTTGGATTTCATGCAGTTTAATTGGCACAACTATATTATAAATAAGAACAAGTCCAGTCTAAACAAAATTACATATAGCAGGTGCAGATATAGTGGGACACCTGCACTTCACCCTAGTAGTGTTCACAGGTCAGGAGTTTTATCAGTAATTCTTTGTCAGTTTGAGAAAAATGCATTGGGTGTGGTCCCCTACTTCTGTTAAGTGTTTAACAGTGAGATTTAATGAATTTTCAAGTGGTGTGAAGGCACTGTTGAGCCTCTTTGAGAACTGTTATGATCCCATTATTGAGGGGCCTCTACCAGAATTAAGGTGCAGGTAAAACCATACGTCAAAGTCAACAGTACAGATTTTATTTAACAGTAAATTTTAGAGGTGGTATAGATAAATCAAAAGAAATTGAAAAGGGGTAAAGGGAGAGAAAGAAAGTGAGAAGGAGACAGATTAGCTATAGAGATATCACAGCCTGTGGATCCAGAAGCATCCTGTTGGTCCTTCTTCACCCTGGGTTTCTTGGCACTGGGGATCCCAAGGTTGTTCAAAACTACTCACAATTTACACATTTTATTAAATAAAGGAACTAATGCTGACTTGCTACATAGTTCTATTGGTTAAATGATTTCATTTCTAATGCTGATTAGCCCCATGCTCAGTCTTTTCTCTTTTCTTGAGTGGGTCTCTTTGAGTCAGTGGGCTGTGGGAATTCCCTCCTGCTGGAATTCCCTTTTACCTCCTCAGGGCTGGTTTCAGCACAGCTGCTGAGTTGTTTCCCTGGTGGGCTCATTGTGCCCACTATCAGAGCTCCCCTAGGCCTGAGGTAGCATTGGGACAATGGTACCACCATTATTCCCATCAGGTGGCTTAATTTACTGTCCAAGTTCCAGGAATCCATGGAGGCATATTTGAAGGGAAGGGGTGGGAGGAGGGAGGGTTTCCATGGTAGTAGGTCTCATCTGGCCATAGTTTGGGGTGACACCAGCTATATGTGTACACACAGCTTTGCACAGAGGGAGCCCTTGCCAGGATGCATCACCCAGGACGTGCCAGCCAGACCTCACCCAGCCTAGAGCCAGCACCACCCTCCTGCTCCATCCTGCAAAGTCCTTCCATGGCCTTAACAGTGCTTGAGACAGGCAACTGTGATCTTTTTAAGTCCTTACAGAACAAGGTCAAATTTGCAGATGATCTTGACATTTGAAATATGCAGGGTGTAATTCAATATGAACACATGCAGGACAGGAAGAATTGACTGTACAAACACACCATACGGACCAAGGCCCCAGGGAGCAGCTGTGCAGAAAAGGGGATGGGGATGTGGTGAGTCACATGCTGGAGATGAGTCAACAGTGTCCTGGTGTGTGAAAATTAGCAAAGTTTATCCTGGGCTTTGTGAAAAGCAGCATGCAGCCTACAGAGGATGCAAGGCTGCAGACCCTGCTGAAGAGATTGATTAGTATTTGTAATCATGTAAGTGCTGGCTGACAGGTAGTAGGAGCAGATCTTGCAGAGGATGTGATCACAGATGAACTGTTTGCCTGAGATAATGCCATGGAGATCAGGAGGGTGTCACAGGGTGAACAGTCCTGCAAAGCCAGGGTAAGGGAAACAAATTTATTAAACACAGGGTGTGTGCATCACCCTTTGCCAGGAATGGAACGTGCACTTTTCTAATTATACAAAATAACACAGGATTGTTTTGACTGGTGTATAATATTAGTTTATAGGATAAAAGGCTTTTCTGTACATTCAGGGAGGAGCCCAGATGCACAAGGTCAACAGGAGAGCCCCAGTACATGTCTTGGTCAGAAACACAATCTGAACAACCTGTGATGAACTGACCACAGCCCCCATTCCCTGTCTCCCTGTACAGTGCAGTGGAGAAGGTAAAGAATTTGGGAGTGAAGTTGAGCCTGTGGAGAAAGGAGGAGTTGGGGGGAAGATGTTTTAAAATTTAGCTTTTATTTCTTATTATCCTACTCTGACTGGATTTGTAATAAATTCATTTCCCCAAGACAAATCTGTTTTGTGCATGATGGTATTTGGAGAGTGCTCCTCACTCCCTGCCCTTACCTTGACCCTTGATCCTGTTATTATATTTACTCCCTCATCCAGCTGAGGAGGGCACTGACAAAGAACCTTTGGTGGGCACCTGGAGTCCAGCAAGAGTCAACCCACCAAACCCATAAACCATTAACTTTTTGCACCAAACCAAGGCTGTGGCCATGCTGTGAAAAATGAGACCGTGGGTCAATGGACACACAACACAGATGACAACAGCCACAAGAGGACATCTTTCCTCATGCAGCCCCTGTAGGACCTCAGCTGGTGACTGCTTTGGGTAATTTAGGAAAGAAATCATTCTAATGGAGGAAGGAAAAAGAATCCTGGACTGTTAATTTCAGCACGAGTTGTCCTGGCTACAACACTGCCTGTGAGAATTGTCAGGTCCATTTTATTCAGAGCATGCTACAAGCAGGTTAGATCATCATCTGCCAGGATGGCATAGCTAAAGCTGATCTTGTCTTTGGTGAGTCAAAACATGCTAATAAGTTGATAAGATTCCCAGTCACTGACAGACTGCTGGGAAGACAGACACCAATTCCCTGCAACAACTTTCACAGAGAATGATGATACAAAAACAGTCATGTAAAGAGCCAGGACAGACTTGTCCTGATGGAAAACATTCCTAATTACATCTGGTTTCAGACCTACATGAGGCAGGCTGCCTTCTTTGCCAAAAGCTTTTGAAAGCTGCAGTAAATTAAAGCAGAAGTATCCAAAGTTCAAACTACACAATCTAGAAAATCATATTTCATGTACATCAAGCACGTTTCAAAATCAATGACAACCATCTAAGGCAGGCAGGAGATCATTCTAAAACTCACTAAAAAACTGCAATGGATTTATTGGCTCAAAACTACACTGATACGGAAATACTGTTTCGTGTCACATAATATATTCTATCAATTTCATTTCTGAAGAAATATATTATTTATCTCAAATCCTACACACAGTGGAACAAAATATGTGAAAATAGATCTGGGCCAGCAAAAAATGTATGTAAGTAAATTTGGCTTTTTGCCTAGGATTTGAGAGGACTGTCAGAAGCTGAAGTAAATGCCAGGGCAGCAGATGCTAAATCCAACAAAGAGCACAGAGTATTTCTTGCAGAGTACCTTACACATTTAAAAAATAGAGACTACTTCTGTCTCTTTTTTGTTTAGTACCAGCCTCATGTGAAGATACAGATGCAGCTTTAGAAAGAAAAGAGCAAAATATCAACAGTAACACATAGACTGTTCCATACAGCCTGAGCTCATGATCTCCCTACAAGGTGCTCAGGCTCCAATTTGTGGAAAGGACACTCTACCCTGTACAAAAACCAAAAGGTTGTAAAAGGTCAGACAGACCATTAAATGTAGTCAGGGAGTGCCTGTGGAATTGTCTGTAGTATCTGACATCAGCCTCTGGAAAGGTCTCTGTAGCAGGCCCCAGTGATTTACCCACTGCACACAGCAGAGTCTCACGCTGTTTGCTCTCCTGTGGGACTTTTACAGAAAATGCCACATCCAGCTGGTGGGAATGCAGGATTGAGTCCTCTCTCCCTGGGGAAGGAATGGAAAGCAGCTCTCCCAGACTCAGGACATGCTATGGAAGAGGCAGTCAGTGTCCAACATTGACTCAGCAGAGATGTGGCAGCATAGGTGTTGTCTCTGCAAGAAGACCAAGTGCTCTGACCGACAAGGATAACATTGCATCAGCACTTCTGCTTGCTTTGTTTGCATCCAGACTGTCCCCAGTCAGCATGAAAAACATCCTTCATCTCCAGCAGAACTATTCCACCCCAGAGAGAGACCCTGCTTCCAGACACAGCATTTTGTGGAGTCACCAGAGCTATCTCCATCCCCTGGCCGAGATCTTTGTGGATCTCAAACAAACTTTTCTAAGAGAGGTTAATCACTGCAGATAGGGAAAGAACTAGCAGGAAAATAAACTTATTTTAGCAATGCCTGGCAGCAAGTTAGGATAAATCAAAGTTTCTCATCTCTGCTCAACTTCCCAGCAGAGATGAACAGTGGAAATACCAAACAAGACACATAAATGGTAAAAGGCGAGTTTTTTTAAAGCATCAGTACACTTTTAGTAATCCCAGGTGTTATTAATAGCATCACTGTGGGCATTTATTTTCCCCACACTGAAAGACGAACTTTAATCCCCTATTGATTGAAGCTAAAGTGCAGGACATGCTGCCATTTACATGATTGATTCACGTACCTTGAGGGAATCAAGTCATCTGTAAACCAAATTTTTTCTTCCTTTACAGATCCCTGTTAGATAAATGTCTCTGTAAGCAAAATATCTTTAAATTAAGGGCAAGAGGTGAAATACATTGTAAGCAAAAGCAGGCAAGGCTTCAGTGAAGTCCAGGTGGAAAATCTGACCTGGTAAAAACATTTTCTTGTTTTGTGATAAGGAAATTCAGACTCAAGAAAAATAATCTTAAGACTGAGAAATTACATGATTCCATACAGAAGATACACATGGGAGAAAGTGATATTCGCCTTTTTATATTTATTAAAAATGCATTTCCCCCAGAAGAACTGGTTATTAGAAAAGCCCAGTCTAGGGTCTAATTCAAACATCTGTGATGCACTCTGCTTTTCAGAAGGTGACAAACATTCCCCCTGCTAAAACAGCTGTCTTCACTCAGGCATAAAATGAGAAGCTTGAATATCCCAGTCACTTCTTGAAAGGAAGACTGGAAACCTGTTCAGAAAGTGCAGACAATTCACCTAAGGAATAAAGCCAGGAGGAGGAGAAAGCCCCAGGGGCCTCTGGTGTGTGCACATCTCCTTAAGTGTTCTCTTTGAAACCTCCATGTCAAAGTTTCTCCAGTCTCTTGACAAACAGCGTTTTTACTACATTCAGCTCAGCAGGGAAAGTGTGATAACTTAGAAGGATGAAATTGAAAAGCATTTCTGGTTCATTTGAAATAGCAGCAGCCATGACTAGGTAATAGAAAACAAAGTTCTTTTCATTGCCGTGAATCCCAACGATGCTATCTCAGGCAGGAACGATAATGTTTGATTTTTCTTCTACATTTGTCAGGCAGGGACTCAGTGCCTTGAGGGAGGGAATGAAACAATAGCTCCCAGCATTCAGACAGGTATATATTTATTTATATGCTGAACAGCAAGGCTAAGGAGTTGTGGATGTAAATCAAGGGGCCTTTCAACCTACAGCACTCAAAGACATGAGCAAAGTAATTCAATAATGTAAAGTTTTGATCTGGTTTGTGTTAAAATTGAATTTATATTTTCTCATTGAAGTGCAAGTGGGTGACCATTGTCCACCCCAAGAGTGGACAGCAGTCTGTCTGGTTCCAAGGGTGGCCTGTGTCTGTCCCACCACCAATGGATCACATCAAAGTGGTGAAGAATGGTGTCATGTTATAGACACCTCTTTGCCAGCTGCACATGCAAGCTGGTGTGAGCAAAAAATTGGTCATTACAGAATTTCCCACACACACTTTTTTATGAACTATTGATGGCAGAGGTGAAGTGATTGAGGACTGCCCTGTACACAGACTCTCCCCAACAGGGTAAGGCGCTAGGAAGTCATTACTGGGACACTGGTGAAAAACAAGGTAAACAAAGCACTTGATCTTCCTAGAGAGAACAACTTTCACTTAGTACACCACTACAAAGCACTCTTGTTAAATTTAGCTACAAAGATGATTTCTCTGCCTAGTCACACCAGGGTTCTGGTGAGTGGGCCAGGGGGTAGAAGTGGGTGAGGCAGCTTTTAGGAAACTACCCACGATTCCAAAGCCATGCTGGAAGGAGCCTGGTTATTTAGTTCAATTCCCTTCCTCCTAAGTAAGTTTTCATTTTCATGCATTCCTGTGCAGCCGTGTCTCAGCTGGATATTACAGTGCCAACATTTTGAAAGGAAAATTGCTTTCTGTTTCTCATAGTATTTCATGCATAAAGCAACCCTTACAATCCAAAAATGTAACTCAGGTCCTCTCTGCTTTTCAAGACCTGCAGTCCTTATTGTCAAATCCATAGGACCAGGAATTACACTGGCACAGGGTAGGACTGAGAAAAGAAGGATGGACTCATTTAATTTTAAAATTATTTGGAAAAAAAGCAATGTGTATCTGAAAACTTAGTGCAATGAAACTAAACTGAACAAATGAAAAAGTGCCAGGTTTTTGCTGTAGCTGACTGCAGTTTATGTTCATTTCTGCTTATTTGTCACTCAGAATAATGCAAAGAAAGGTTTATTATCTACTACCAAGAATGGTTTATCATGTCTATTTAAATGGCTGTAAAAGAGTTTTTGGTGAAGCTTGAAGCTCTATTTATGTTACAGGCAGCATTGCAGTAGCAAAAGGCACATTTCTGCTCACTTCCTGTAGGAGGTGAAGATTTTATTTTTCCTTTTAAAACACATCTGTACTTAGCAATGTCAGAAGCCCTGTCAGAAGCCCCAGACAATGCCATAACATAATTCTTATGTTCATCTGTCCATGAACAGCCCCCATGCCTGGGGACTGCTCCTCCTTGTCTTGTGGTGGGAGGGATTGCAGGCATCATCTCCTCCTCCCAGAGAGCCTGTGCTGGTGCAGGACCGTGTGTGTCCCCCTCCGTGTGCCTCCCCCGTGAGATGCTGCCAGCTGCTCGCTGGTTAGTGCAGGTATTTACAGCACATCCAACCTCACTCTGATTTATCACAGCCTTTTCTCACACTTCTGTGAAGCTTATCCTCGCTGCTCTTAAGGGAGGTTATCTGGAGGCCAGTAAAACTCACACCGAGTGTTGAATATGAACTTAATAACAATCCATCCCACCCAGGGGTCCTCTGCAACCTCCAGTAGTGCTGCTGCTGCCATTCTCTGTTTTCTCCCTCTTGGTTACATCACAGATGTGCCGAGATGCCCATCTGCAGCTGTATGGCACAGGAGTGAGGAGGAGATGGAATATGTTTTGTAGAGATGAAAGTTGCTTTGTAAACTGAGGATTGAGGGGGACCAGGAACAAACAAATGCTTGACAGTAAACCAACATGAACTGGAAGACAGACACACAGAACATCTCCCTTGAGGCATCCAAGAACAAAACATTCACATCCCAAAAGGGTCCCCACAATGACCCATAAATGGCAATTTTGGGAATAATGAATCAGACTTTCCATTTCCCATGTGTTTCACTGGAAGCAGTTGTAAATCATCTCCAGCATTACAAGTGCACCTCAGACACAAAGGAGGTGGAAAAGGGGCTAATTTTAACCCATTAAGAGTTTTCAGGTTGCCAGACTCAAGTTGTGTGTCTTTGTGAGGGTGAAATAGAAAGAAGGCACCTAAGAGTACTTGAGAAAAATTAAAGGCTAGCACAAGCACATCACAAATTCAAAGAAATCCTGCAGCTGGGATTTAGAAAAGCACTGGTACAAAGTAATAGCTTATGAATCCTTGATTCCCTGAAAAATACTAATTCCAGTTATCTCAAGCTTTTTTACTTATTGCCTGCCTACACAGCTGCCTTTCAGCTTGAACATTTGAGGAGAAACTTCTCTGGACAACAGTGTGTGATTAAACTTTAAAATCCAATTCGTGACACAATCTCCTATACTTTTTGAAGAGAAAAAATGGCATTGCACTTAAAATTTAATGACAGAGCAGACCCTCTCTTGCCAGTTTGCACATGAGAAGCCTTTTTGGGAGACAAAAAAAAAAAAGAGAACTTACATAACTGTAAGGGGCTGGCAGGGTGGGGAAAGAAAAACTTTTCTGGCTGTGTTTAAGGTTCTAGTCAGAGGATTTTATAAAGGGAGAAAGATCCAAAACATATTTTGGGGAAAAGCTGTGCAGAACCCAGGCTGTGACACTCCAACTCTGCTCACTTATTAAACAGAGGTGGGAGCAACAAGGCCAGAATGTTCCTGTGAAAAACAAGATTCACATATTTTTTTAAAAGAATTTAAAAGTTTAATAAAAATACAATCAGAAGATAAAAATAAAGTATACAGATACGGCCAGGTGTCTCTGCATTCAGCCAAGACAGCACACCTTACTAACAAAGGGTTTTCCCTTAAAAACAGAACCCTACTACATATCCATAAATTCTCATACATATCCAGACCTTCTTCTTAGGATTTTTGGTGCTCTTCTGTTTAGTTTTTCCTTGCCCTCCCTTCCCAATAGATCAGTCTTCTAGGGGTCACTAGGTTTTATGCCCTTTGATAACGGGTGCCATAAATTTTTCTTTTGGAGGGCTTGGAGGACTGCTTGTGTTCACCTGGACAAGATATTCTTAGGATGCAGGGGGGTCTCTGACTATTTTCTTTTTTAGTGTCTGGGTTATATAAACAAAAAAGGAGTTTGTGCTTTAGTAACATGTTATAGCCTAACATATATTTATTTTACCACTATTTCTAAGTTCTATCAATAAGAGAAATAAAGGAAACTACATTAATACAACAAAATTTTCTAATCTTACACATATAGCATTCATTATAGTATTTGCAAAAAGCCAATAATATGATATGCATTTATAACATTCCATCTTCCCATTAAAAAAAGAAAAGAAGAGTGGAAGGAATTGTTATCACTGTATTTGCAGCACAGCAGGCTGACTTTTTTCTTTTATTTTTCTCCTAACTTACTTGTACAAGGGCTCCATTAATAATTCATGCTGCTCCTAAACGGCAGGGCAGCTTTGTCACATCTCACAATGGCTGAGTGACAACGTGGCTCTGACTCCAGGCCACTATCTTTGACTATCTGCCGGGAGAGACACAAGGCTGTCCTTCCTCTGTCACTCAAGCCCTGACACGCTGGTGACAAGTGCTGGCCTGGCCTGTCATTCCCTGCACCCTCTGCCACCAGGACCTGCCACTTTTCCATGCGGGGTCTGCACTGCTGTGCCCCAAAGGAGCAGATTTATGTTAACGCTGCTGCTGCTGATGCGCTGCTCTGCTTCTGCTGGCTGCTTTTCCTCTGGGTACAAATTGGGATTGACCATGCTTCAAAAATCACAGAGTTTAAATGCTGCTCTGGGAACAGCACCCAGCTAAAGCCCATAGGATAATGGTGTCCCCAGGGTGGTGAGAGGGGGGGAAAAAAAGGCTCATTTTTAGGGAAAGTCTCAGTGCCAGTCTCAGTCTCAATGCCAAATTTTAGGGCAGACAATAAGGGATCACACATGGAAAGAAATATATGTTTCCTATCTGTGCCAAGGAGCTTCTGGGCCTGAGCTGGCAGGGTACAGCATCCCCCTTCCAGAGCCCTCCCAAAACAGAGCAGGCAGGACACAGCATCC